>NC_141691.1:2122427050-2122429550 GCF_964263255.1 Lissotriton vulgaris
TGGAAAGCATTGCGCGCTACTATTGCAAACACATTATCTACCGGACTTGCTCTAGATGGCGCTCCAACATAAGGAATGAACCAACACCTTCCCTACTGGAATCGTGACGAGCTAAAGTCGTCAGCAGCACCGAAGGGGCTAGTTTATCAACACTTTCCCTCCTGTTGCGCGGGTTGCTGTTTGAAAAATAGATTTTATTATGCCTTTAGTTAGTGTGTCCTCTAGATCAAGCTGATCTACTGACTTGCGATGCCAAGGCATCTCGCTGTAAAGGAATGCGATGTCACGGCATGCATTTTTCGCATTCGAATAGATACCCGCCTATAACCCCTTCACTGCGGCGGTTCAAATGGGTTTGGGCATGGAGCTGTGGTGCTCATGATGGAGCCCAACCCGGGCCCCTGGCCCCATCTGGGAGACCGGAGGCGCTGGGGACACCTCCCCGGGCCCTCCCGGACCCCATCCAGGGCTTCCTGCCACGCGGCAGGCCCAGGAACAGACCCGGGGCTGGGGCAACATCCTGGCCCGTCCAGCTGCCGGCTGAGGACCGCTAGGCCGAGAGTACCTTGTCCCTATCAATCCGGAGGAAAATTACCCATATTTCTTGTAATCCGTGCACACAAGGTGACAGAGGGGACCCAGGGCGAAAAAGTGCGCGAGCTCCCGGAGCCCTCGCTCGGATCCGGGAGGCGAATGGCACCTCATCGGGACTTCCAGGGAAGTCCGGCCATCTGGTCGCTACATAGGAAAGCATTGCGGGCGACCAGATGGCCGAGGCGAGAGGGGCGACAAGATTGCCGCGGCCGAAATGACACCAATCTGCCTGCTCCAGGCCTGTAGGGATCAGGAGCTGCAGGGCTCCGGGGCTCCCTGCCGCGCGGCAGGACCCAGGACGGAGCCCCCAGTATGGAGGCCACCCTCTCAGGGGCCCCAGAGGGCTCCCAAAACCCAGCGGAGCAAGGGGAGGCTCCCTGGGCACCACGGAACCCAGTCCCGGGCCTTTGGCAGTGCGGCAGGCCGGAGGGACGGGGCCCTGGGCCCAAGCACCCCACTCGGGGCCCGGCGAGGCCCCTGGACCCTGCCGGGGCTCCCAGGCCCAGAGGCGCAGGGGAAGCCTACCCCGGGTCCTCCGGACCCCGTCCCAGGCACCCTGCCACATGGCAGGACCCAGGACGGACCCCCGGGCAAGGAGGCCAACCTCCCCGGGGCAACTGAGGGCCCCAGGACGGAGCTCCTGAACCCAGCCAAGCACGGGGAGGCACCCCGGGCACCACGGAACCCAGTGCCGGGCCTTTGACAGTGCGGCAGGCCGGAGGACAGGGCCCTGGGCCAGAGCACCCCATCCGGGGCCCGGGGACCCCAAGGCCCAGAGGCACAGGGGTAGCCTTCCCCGGGCCCTCCGGAACCCATCCCGGGCACCCTGCCACGCGGAAGGACCCAGGACGGTGCCCCGGCCGGAGCTCTTGAACCCAGCCAGGCTCCCCAGGCACAACGGACACCGCTAGGCCGAGAGGGGTCCCAGAGTACCTTGTCCCTATCAATCCGGAGGAAAGTTACCCCCATTTCTTGTAATCCCTGCACACGAGGTAACAGAGGGGACCCAGGGCGCAAAAGTGCCCGACCTCCCGGAGCCCTCGCTGGGATCCGGGAGGCGAATGGCACCTCATCGGGACTTCCAGGGAAGTCCGGCCATCTGGTCGCTACATAGGAAAGCATTGCGGGCGACCAGATGGCCGAGGCGAGAGGGGCGACCAGATGGCCGGGACCGAAATGATGACACCAATCTGCCTGCCCCAGGCCTGTAGGGAGCTCCGCGGCTCCAAGGCTCCAGGCCTCCGGGGCTCTGGGGCTCTGGGTCTCTGGGTCTCTGGGTCTCTGGGTCTGCAGGGCTCGGGGACTGCAGGGCTCCACGGCTCGAGGGGCTGCAGGGCTACGGGGCTCCGGGGCTCCGGGGCTCCAGGGCTCCTGGGCTGCAGGGCTCCAGGGCTGCAGAGCTCCGGGGCTGCTGGGCTCCAGGGCTCGAGGTCTGCAGGGCTCCAGGGTTACAGGGCCTGGGACCCATGGAGCCCGTTCCGGGTACTTTGCCACTCTGTGGGCCGGAGGAGGGAGCCCCGGATGCCTGGGAGGTGTTGCCCAGGCATCGCCCATCTGGTCCCAAGCAGGGAACGACCAGCCCCGGAAGGGTGTTCAGGCATACCCTTGCACCTACTAATCCGGAGGAAAATTACCCCCATTTCTTGTAATCCATGCACTCGAGGTGACAGAGGGGACCCACGGCGCAAACGTGCCCAACCTCCTGGAGCCCTGGCTGGGATCCGGGAGGCAAATGGCACCTCATCGGCACTTCCAGGGAAGTCCGGCCATCTGGTCGCTTTATAGGAAAGCATTGCAGGTGACCAGATGGCCGAGGCGAGAGGGGCGACCAGATGACCGGGACCCAAATGATGCCAATCTGCCTGCCCCGGGCCTGCAGGGCTCTGGGGCTGCAGGGCTCCAGAGC
>NC_141691.1:2122439550-2122444550 GCF_964263255.1 Lissotriton vulgaris
CGGCCATCTGGTCGCCCTCATAGGAAAGCATTGCGGGAGACCAGATGGCCGAGGCGATCCTAGAGACCAGATGGCCGAGGGGATCCCGGAGACCAGATGGCCGAGGGGATCCCAGAGACCAGATGGCCGAGGGGATCCCAGAGACCAGATAGCCGGGCACGAAAGTCAAGCCAGCCGGTGTCACTCTATGCCCCAACGAAAAAGTGAGCTGGCGCCAGGGAACGGGGGCGTGGGGACCAAAGGCCCGGGGCCGTGGCACCCGACCTGGGGCCCGGCCGGGCCCCCGGACCCAGCCGGGGCTCCCAGGCCCGGAGGCACAGGGGAAGCCTCCCCGGGCCCTCCGGACCCCGTCCCGGGGCAGCCTGCCACGCAGCAGGACCAAGGACAGCGCCCGGGATGGGGAGGCCGCCCTCCCCGGGCCCTCAGGGGCCCCGGCCGGAGCTGCTGAACTCGGCCGAGCGAGGGAAGGCTTCCCGGGCACAACGGAGCCCTGTCCCGGAGCTTTGGCAGTGTGGCAGGCCGGGGGACCGGGCCCAGGTCCGTGGCACCCGACCCGGGGCCCGTCCGGGCCCCTGGACCCAGCCGAGGCTCCCAGGCCCGGAGGCGCAGGGGAAGCCTCCCCGGGCCCTCCGTACCCCGTCCCGGGGCAGCCTGCCACGCAGCAGGACCAAGGACAGCGCCCGGGATGGGGAGGCCGCCCTCCCCGGGCCCTCAGGGGCCCCGGCCGGAGCTGCTGAACTCGGCCGAGCGAGGGGAGGCTTCCCGGGCACAACGGAGCCCTGTCCCGGAGCTTTGGCAGTGTGGCAGGCCGGGGGACCGGGCCCAGGGCCGTGGCACCCGACCCGGGGCCCGTCCGGGCCCCTGGACCCAGCCGGGGCTCCCAGGCCCGGAGGCGCAGGGGAAGCCTCCCAGGGCAATCCGGACCCCGTCCCGGGCACGCAGCAGGACCAAGGACAGCGCCCGGGATGGGGAGGCCGCCCTCCCCGGGCCCTCAGGGGCCCCCGGCCGGAGCTGCTGAACTCAGCCGAGCGAGGGGAGGCTTCCCGGGCACGACGGAACCCCGTCCTGGTCCTTTGGCTGTGCGGCAGGCCGGTGGACCGGGCCCAGGGCCGTGGCACCCGACCCGGGGCCCGGCCGGGCCCCTGGACCCAGCCTGGGCTCCCAAGCCCGGCGGCGCAGGGAAAGCCTCCCTGGGCCCTCCGGACCCCGTCCCGGGCACCCTGCCACGCAGCAGGACCAAGGACAGCACCCGGGATGGGGAGGCGGCCCTCCCCTGGACCTCAGGCCTCAGGCCTTCCAGGTAAGCCCGGCAATCTGGTCGCCCCGTTGGAAAGCATTGCGCGCTACTATTGCAAACACATTATCTACCGGACTTGCTCTAGATGGCGCTCCAACATAAGGAATGAACCAACACCTTCCCTACTGGAATCGTGACGAGCTAAAGTCGTCAGCAGCACCGAAGGGGCTAGTTTATCAACACTTTCCCTCCTGTTGCGCGGGTTGCTGTTTGAAAAATAGATTTTATTATGCCTTTAGTTAGTGTGTCCTCTAGATCAAGCTGATCTACTGACTTGCGATGCCAAGGCATCTCGCTGTAAAGGAATGCGATGTCACGGCATGCATTTTTCGCATTCGAATAGATACCCGCCTATAACCCCTTCACTGCGGCGGTTCAAATGGGTTTGGGCATGGAGCTGTGGTGCTCATGATGGAGCCCAACCCGGGCCCCTGGCCCCATCTGGGAGACCGGAGGCGCTGGGGACACCTCCCCGGGCCCTCCCGGACCCCATCCAGGGCTTCCTGCCACGCGGCAGGCCCAGGAACAGACCCGGGGCTGGGGCAACATCCTGGCCCGTCCAGCTGCCGGCTGAGGACCGCTAGGCCGAGAGTACCTTGTCCCTATCAATCCGGAGGAAAATTACCCATATTTCTTGTAATCCGTGCACACAAGGTGACAGAGGGGACCCAGGGCGAAAAAGTGCGCGAGCTCCCGGAGCCCTCGCTCGGATCCGGGAGGCGAATGGCACCTCATCGGGACTTCCAGGGAAGTCCGGCCATCTGGTCGCTACATAGGAAAGCATTGCGGGCGACCAGATGGCCGAGGCGAGAGGGGCGACAAGATTGCCGCGGCCGAAATGACACCAATCTGCCTGCTCCAGGCCTGTAGGGATCAGGAGCTGCAGGGCTCCGGGGCTCCCTGCCGCGCGGCAGGACCCAGGACGGAGCCCCCAGTATGGAGGCCACCCTCTCAGGGGCCCCAGAGGGCTCCCAAAACCCAGCGGAGCAAGGGGAGGCTCCCTGGGCACCACGGAACCCAGTCCCGGGCCTTTGGCAGTGCGGCAGGCCGGAGGGACGGGGCCCTGGGCCCAAGCACCCCACTCGGGGCCCGGCGAGGCCCCTGGACCCTGCCGGGGCTCCCAGGCCCAGAGGCGCAGGGGAAGCCTACCCCGGGTCCTCCGGACCCCGTCCCAGGCACCCTGCCACGCGGCAGGACCCAGGACGGACCCCCGGGCAAGGAGGCCAACCTCCCCGGGGCAACTGAGGGCCCCAGGACGGAGCTCCTGAACCCAGCCAAGCACGGGGAGGCACCCCGGGCACCACGGAACCCAGTGCCGGGCCTTTGACAGTGCGGCAGGCCGGAGGACAGGGCCCTGGGCCAGAGCACCCCATCCGGGGCCCGGGGACCCCAAGGCCCAGAGGCACAGGGGTAGCCTTCCCCGGGCCCTCCGGAACCCATCCCGGGCACCCTGCCACGCGGAAGGACCCAGGACGGTGCCCCGGCCGGAGCTCTTGAACCCAGCCAGGCTCCCCAGGCACAACGGACACCGCTAGGCCGAGAGGGGTCCCAGAGTACCTTGTCCCTATCAATCCGGAGGAAAGTTACCCCCATTTCTTGTAATCCCTGCACACGAGGTAACAGAGGGGACCCAGGGCGCAAAAGTGCCCGACCTCCCGGAGCCCTCGCTGGGATCCGGGAGGCGAATGGCACCTCATCGGGACTTCCAGGGAAGTCCGGCCATCTGGTCGCTACATAGGAAAGCATTGCGGGCGACCAGATGGCCGAGGCGAGAGGGGCGACCAGATGGCCGGGACCGAAATGGTGACACCAATCTGCCTGCCCCAGGCCTGTAGGGAGCTCCGGGGCTCCAAGGCTCCAGGCCTCCGGGGCTCTGGGGCTCTGGGTCTCTGGGTCTCTGGGTCGCTGGGTCTCTGGGTCTGCAGGGCTCGGGGACTGCAGGGCTCCACGGCTCGAGGGGCTGCAGGGCTACAGGGCTCCGGGGCTCCAGGGCTCCTGGGCTGCAGGGCTCCAGGGCTGCAGAGCTCCGGGGCTGCTGGGCTCCAGGGCTCGAGGTCTGCAGGGCTCCAGGGTTACAGGGCCTGGGACCCATGGAGCCCGTTCCGGGTACTTTGCCACTCTGTGGGCCGGAGGAGGGAGCCCCGGATGCCTGGGAGGTGTTGCCCAGGCATCGCCCATCTGGTCCCAAGCAGGGAACGACCAGCCCCGGAAGGGTGTTCGGGCATACCCTTGCACCTACTAATCCGGAGGAAAATTACCCCCATTTCTTGTAATCCATGCACTCGAGGTGACAGAGGGGACCCACGGCGCAAACGTGCCCAACCTCCTGGAGCCCTGGCTGGGATCCGGGAGGCAAATGGCACCTCATCGGCACTTCCAGGGAAGTCCGGCCATCTGGTCGCTTTATAGGAAAGCATTGCAGGTGACCAGATGGCCGAGGCGAGAGGGGCGACCAGATAACCGGGACCCAAATGATGCCAATCTGCCTGCCCCGGGCCTGCAGGGCTCTGGGGCTGCAGGGCTCCAGAGCTCCAGGGCTCCGGGGCTCCGGGGCTCCGGGGCTTCAGGCCTCCCCGGGCCCTGATGGACCCTCTGTCCCGGGCGCCCCGGACCCCCGGCCGGCTAGCAGGACGGAGGGGTATTCCCGCTCCACCGGGCCCTGCCGGACGGGGCTCAAGCCCCGGGCCCGGGCCCAGTCCCGGCCCCGGTCCCGGCTTTCTGAACCCTAGTCCAGGCCGGGAAGAGCCTCCCTGGGCCCCGGTCGACCCTCCGTCCCGGGCGCCCGGACCCCCGGCCGGCTTGCAGGACGGAGGGGTATTCCCGCACCACCGGGCCCTGCCGGACGGGGCTCAAGCCCCGGGCCCGCTCATGGCCCCAGTCCCGGCTGTCCGAACCCTAGTCCAGGCCCGGGAGAGCCTCCCTGGGCCCCAGTCGACCCTCCGTCCCGGGCGCCCCGGACCCCCGTCCGGCTTGCAGGACGGAGGGGTATTCCCGCTCCACCGGGCCCTGCCGGACGGGGCTCAAGCCCCGGGCCCGGTCACGGCCCCAGTCCCGGCTGTCCGAACCCTAGTCCAGGCCCGGGAGAGCCTCCCTGGGCCCCAGTCGACCCTCCGTCCCGGGCGCCCCGGACCCCCGTCCGGCTTGCAGGACGGAGGGGTATTCCCGCTCCACCGGGCCCTGCCGGACGGAGCTCAAGCCCCGGGCCCGGTCCCGGCCCCAGTCCCGGCTTTCCGAACCCTAGTCCAGGCCGGGGTGAGCCTCCCTGGGCCCCGGTCGACCCTCCGTCCCGGGCGCCCCGGATCCCAGGCCGGCTTGCAGGACGGAGGGGTATTCCCACACCACCGGGCCCTGCCGGACGGGGCTCAAGCCCCGGGCCCGGTCCCGGCCCCAGTCCCGGCTTTCCTAACCCTAGTCCAGGCCGGGGAGAGCCTCCCTGGGCCCCGGTCGACCCTCCGTCCCGGGCGCCCCGGATCCCAGGCCGGCTTGCAGGACGGAGGGGTATTCCCGCACCACCGAGCCCTGCCGGACGGGGCTCAAGCCCCGGGCCCGGTCCCGGCCCCAGTCCCGGCTTTCCTAACCCTAGTCCAGGCCGGGGAGAGCCTCCCTGGGCCCCGGTCGACCCTCCGTCCCGGGCGCCCCGGATCCCAGGCCGGCTTGCAGGACGGAGGGGTATTCCCGCACCACCGGGCCCTGCCGGACTGGG
>NC_141691.1:2122452050-2122459550 GCF_964263255.1 Lissotriton vulgaris
TGGATAGTGAGGCTATGCTGGGGCACCGAAATGCCGAAGTTACCTAGCCCAGGGGCTGCAGCTGCATAGGTCTGAAAAGACGTCGGGAATCCTCGTAGACGGACCAGGAGCCGGAAGAAAAGATGCTGGCCGGTGACCAGTGAAGAAAGTTCAGTCGGATCCAAGCCTGGATCTTGAAGATAGATGACACCTGAAAGCAGAGGGGACCAAGTTCGAGACTACTAGCCAGTAGTCAGTGGGCACCAGGAGGGCACCGGATGGTAGCCACCTCGACAAGGTGAGTGGGTGACGCTTGACTCGAAGATCTCACGGACCAGGAGGCGTTGTCGGCGACCAGGATGGAGGATCGAGCTGTCCCACGAAGATAGAAGCTGTCGGCGTCGCTGGACCCAGGATCCCGTGTCCCTCTAGAAGGGTGGAATGCTAACCCCGTCGCCAGAATTGGCGAGGGGTTAGTATTCCAATTCGTATGACACCTTACTCGACATGTTTTGATAAAGCAATACCAAAGATAGCATTTAACCGCGAGGATTAAAATGCACTTAAGAGTATATGGTATGCGATATCATGGAACAGCTATTAGGACTTGATTCCGCAAGCTGCAGACAGGCTCAGCTCATGCCAGAGCACCATCTCACACGATTCCAAGCACTCTGCCTTCAGGATTGTCAAGGCCTGCCATAGGAGTGACTGATAGGAATCTGTGTGTCCATTTTAGGGTTAGGTATAGGTATACTACACCTACAGCAAAGGGTGATTACACGACTTTGCCCCAGCTGTCATGCAGCCAGTTGTGTCAAATTTAGGAGGCCAGCCAGGGGTGGCATAATACATGCTGCAGCCCCTGGCAGCCCTGGGTACACCTATGCCCTGAGTTACAGGGTCTGATAAGGTGGCCCAGTACCAATTGGTAGATGCACCTAGGGTACATGAGGTAATTTAGAAAGAGAACAGCCAGGCTGTGGGTCTGATTGGCAGGCCCACAGCCAGAGAAAGTCGTAAACCAGTGAAACAAAAGCAAAAAATCTGGGTGATCATAGGATTGCAGACCCTACTCTCCTACATGACCCCCCCCCAAACTTTGGGACAATAAGCTAACCTTGACCAGGTGAGTCTTCTTGTTCTAAGTGGAAGTATCTGGAGAGCCCATCGGCATTGCCATGATCAGTACCAGGTCTATGTTCCACTGTAAAGTCCATCCCCTGTAGGGAAATGGACCACCTAAGCAGTTTGGGGTTTTCACCCTTCATCTGATTTAGCCACAAGAGGGGCTTATGGTCGGTCTGAATCTTGAAGTGAGTGCCAAACAAGTATGGCCTCAGCTTCTTCAGGGCCCAAACCACAGCAAAGGCCTCCCTCTCAATAGCTGACCAATTCTTCTCTCTGGGGGTCAGCCTTCTGCTTATAAAAGCAATGGGCTGATCCTGACCATCAAAATTCAGTTGAGAAAGAACAGCTCCCACACCCAACTCAGAAGCATCTGTTTGGACAATGAATGGTTTGGAGTAGTCTGGACTCTTAAGGATAGGTGCTGTGAACATGGCCTGCTTTAGGTCATCGAATGCTTTTTGACAGCCTGCTGTCCACTGAACCTTTTTTGGCATTTTCTTACTTGTCAGTTCATTTAATGGTGTCACAATGGAACCATAGTTCCTGACAAACTTTCTGTAGTATCCAGTCAGGCCCAAGAAAGCTCGAACCTGAGTCTGGGTGGTTGGAGGAGCCCAGTCCCTGATTGACTGTATTTTGCTCTCCAGTGGCTGAACCTGGCCTCCACCTACAAGGTGGCCCAGGTATACAACCTGTGTCTGCCCTATCTGGCACTTGGTGGCCTTGATAGTGAGGCCTGCTGCTTGCAGAGCCTCTAACACTTTCCTCAGGTGGACCAGGTGATCCTCCCAGGTGGAGCTAAAGACAGCAATATCATCTAGATATGCTGCACAGAAGTCATCCAGCCCAGTAAGGACTTGATTCACCAACCTTTGGAAGGTGGCAGGTGCATTTTTCAGACCAAAGGGCATTACCACGAATTGATAATGCCCACCAGGGGTTGAAAATGCTGTTTTGGGTTTGGCATCCTCAGCTAACCTGATTTGCCAATACCCAGCTGTTAAGTCAAATGTACTTAAGTAGTTGGCAGAAGCCAATCTATCTATAAGTTCATCTGCCCTTGGTATTGGATGGGCATCAGTCTTAGTGACTGCATTGAGACCCCTGTAGTCTACGCAAAACCTCATCTCTCTCTTACCATCTTGGGTGTGAGGCTTTGGCACTAGAACTACTGGACTAGCCCAAGGGCTATCTGAGGGTTCAATGACTCCCAATTCCAACATTTTCTGCACTTCAGTTTTTATGCAGTCTCTAACATGATCAGGCTGCCTGTAGATTTTACTCTTGACTAGCAGGCTGTCACCAGTGTCAACCTCATGGGTGCACCAATTGGTCTGACTGGGTGTCAGAGAGAACATACGTCTGAAAGACTGAAGAACCTGTTTACAGTCTTTCTGCTGATGTTCAGAGAGGCTGCCACAAAAGACAACACCATCTACTGAGCCATCATCAGGATTCTGAGTGAGCAGGTCTGGGAGAGGGTCACTCTCTTCCTCCTGTCCCTCATCTATGGCCATGAGCAAGCTCATGTCCTTCCTGTCGACATATGCTTTGAGCCTGTTGACATGGAGTACCCTGTGGGGACTCCTGGGAGTTCCAAGGTCCACCAGGTAGGTGACCTCTCCCTTTTGCTCAAGAATTGTGTGGGGCCCAGACCATTTGTCTTTGAGTGCTGCTGGGGCCACTGGCTCCAACACCCACACCTTCTGTCCAGGCTGATAAACAGTCAGGACAGCCTTTTGGTCATGCCAAGCTTTTTGAAGTTCTTGACTGGCCTTAAGGTTTTCTGATGCCTTCTCCATATACTCAGCCATCCTGGAGCGGAGACCAAGTACATAGTCCATTATGTTGGTTGCAGGCTTTTTGAGAGGTCTCTCCCATCCTTCCTTCACCAAACACAAGGGGCCTCTCACAGGATGCCCATACAAAAGTTCAAAAGGGCTGTAGCCAACCCCCTTTTGTGGGACCTCTCTGTAAGCAAACAGAAGGCAGGGCATCAGGACATCCCATCTACGCCTGAGTGTTTCAGGTAGTCCATGAATCATCCCTTTTAGGGTCCTGTTGAACCTTTCAACAAGCCCATTGCATTGTGGGTGATAGGGTGTAGTGAATTTGTAATTGACACCACACTCCTTCCACATAGCAGTTAAGTAGCTTGACATGAAGTTTGCACCTCTGTCAGAGACAACCTCCTTAGGGAAGCCCACTCTGGAGAACACTCCAACTAGGGCCCTTGCCACCACAGGTGCTGTGGTGGTCCTAAGTGGAATAGCTTCAGGATACCTGGTGGCATGATCCACTACCACCAGTATAAACTTGTGCCCTGATGCTGTCTGGGGTTCCATTGGACCAACAATGTCAATCCCCACTCTTTCAAAGGGCACCCCCACCACAGGCATTGGTATAAGGGGGGCCTTTGTTGTGCCACCTGACTTACCACTGGCTTGGCAAGTGACACAGGAGCGACAAAACTCCTTGGTATCCTCATTCATGTGAGGCCAGTGAAAGTGTGAGACAAGCCTGTCCCAAGTCTTTGTCTGGCCTAAGTGACCTGCTAAGGGAATCTCATGGGCCAAGGTAAGTAGGAAACCTCTCTGAGACAAGGGTACAACCAGCCTCCTGGCCATGCCAGGCTTGGGGTCTCTTGACTCAGTGTACAGGAGTCCATCTTCCCAGTATACCTTGTGGGTACCTGTGGCGTTCCCAGCAGCCTCAGCAGCAGCCTGCTGTCTGAGGGGTTCAAGAGAAGGGCAGCTTAACTGGTCCTTCCCCAGGTCTTCCCTTGAGGGTCCCCCTGAACCCAAGAATTCAACTTGATCAAGTTCAAACTCTCTGGGCTCAGTTTCCCTCAATTCCTGTAGGTCAGCCTCCTCTGAGACTTGATCCTCAACCTGGGGCAAGGGGGAAGGCACAGCCTTAACCCTGCTGCTCCTTTTCTTGGAAGGTGTCTGGTCCATTGTTCCAGGATCCAGCACCTGTTCAGTGGGGCATTTTCTGGCCTGTGACCTGGTCACAGCAAACACATGTGCTGGCAAGCCTAACATTTCCAGATGAGTCCTCTGCTCCACTTCTGCCCATTGTGATGACTCCAAATCATTGCCCAACAAACAATCCACTGGGAGGTCTGAACTAACTACAACCTTCTTTTGGCCAGTTACCCCTCCCCAGGAGAAAGCTACAATTGCCATACTATGATTGGTAGTGACATTGCTTGCATTGGTCACCAGGAATTCTGTACCTGGCATGATCTGTCCAGGGTCCACAAAGCTAGGTGTCACCATTGTGACACTGGCACAAGTGTCCCTATAGGCCTGAGCCATTTTTCCATTAATAAAAGGTGTCTGTCTGTATTTGCCCAAAGTATTGGGACTGATGTCAGGGGACATATCCATATCCCCTGTACTGACAAGGACAGCCTGAGTGAGGGTGCCAACTAAGTTGTCACTCCCCTCAGAACCCAGGGTTAACCCTACTAAACCCTTGGGAGGTGCACTACCACTGCTGGCTGTACTAGGGGGCACAGGTGCCTTAGGGGCTGCAGTGGCAGGAGTCTGCCCTCCTCCTTTCTTGGTGCACTCACTAAACCAGTGAGTTTTACTTTTGCAGTATTGGCACCACCTTTTAGATTGGCCTTCTTTCTTCTTTTGGGGAGCCTGACCCCCACCCTCTTTGGGTTGTTGGGGACCTGTCGAAGACTTCTGGTCATTTTGTTCCCCTTTCGAATCTTTACCCTTCTGGTCTGCTTTCTTCTGACCACCTTGATTCTGGCCCTGGTTCTGTTTAACTCTTGTTCTAACCCATCTGTCTGCCTTCTTTCCCAATTCTTGGGGAGAGGTCAGATCTGAGTCAACAAGATGCTGATGCAACAACTGGTTCTGACAATTGTTTAAAATTTGCTCTCTCATCATCAAATTGTACAATCCTTTATAATCAGTAACCTTACTGCCCAGCAACCAGCCCTCAAAAGCCTTAGTGGCACAATCTACAAAGTCAGCCCAATCTTGAGACTGAGTTTTCTGGGTATCCCTGAACAGCACCCTGTACTGTTCGGTGGTTAGGCCAAACCCATCAACCAGTGCACTTTTCAAGACTTGGTAATCATTAGCATCCTCCACCCTTGTGGTGAGGAGCTTGTCTCTTCCTTTACCCTCAAAGGAGAGCCACAAGATAGCTGCCCACTGACTTGGGGGAACACCTTGCACAGTGCAGGCCCTCTCCAAAGCAGTAATCCATTTGTGGATGTCATCCCCTTGCTTAAAGGGGGGCACTATCTTACCAAGGTGTTTTGTATCAAAACTCCTTTCCCTATTGCTAGGTACAATGCTGCCACCAGTGGGGACTGTCCCACTCAATTGTTGCTCTCTAGCAAAGGCAAGCCTTTCTTTGGCCAGGGCAAGTTCTTCCCTTTCAATCCTCAGATTGGCTGCCTTTTCCTTAGCTTCATACATTCTCCTCTGGGGAGATGTCACTCCCCTTTGAGAGGAACGTTGAGAGCCATTGGTATGGAGGGATCTGATAGAGCCTCTTGATAGAGATCTAACTCGTCCATCCCCCACGTTAAGCTGACCTGAGAGTGGCCCCAGGGCTCCCCTAGAGTCCCTCTCATGTCTGCTTAAGTTGGTCCTGGTTAGTCTGACGACTTCTACCTGGTCCTGCTCTGCCTCACCCCTAGATTCCAAGTCATCATCCTCATCATCAGCATCATCTGCTTCTTGAAGGGGATGGTCCTGGTTATCAAAGGGTCCCTGTAGGGAGGGCATATTGCCTTCTGAAGTAGAAGGGTCTGGGTTACCAGCCCTCCTTGCATCATGAGTCTCTAAGAGACCAATCAGAAAAGCAGTTGTGGGGTTAGACCCCTGCTTAATCTTCCTAGAGGTACATACTTGTCGTAACTCATGGAAGCTAAGCGCAGTATATCTTGAAGGGATGACCTGTGGAGGGTCAACTGACACAAGGGGAGACTCAATGTTTCCTCCTGTGACCGACATACTGCTTCTAGTGTGGTGTAAGTGATGTACCTACCTACACTATGTGTTACCTACTGGTCCCTTGCTAGAGTTGCAGCCAAGGTGTGCTAAGCCTTGAGGAGCTACAACAGCTGGTTCAGTAGAACTCAGAGTATTCTAAGCTTTAGTTATATGTACCTAACAGTACTTATGTGATCTTTCAACAAGATATTCTTAGGATACGTGTGGTAAAACAACAGCAAGCTCAAATCCCAACCGCTGCTCACCAATGTGAGAAGGTGGCCTGATATGCAGTGCTCACTATTCTAGTGAACACTATGTATCAGTCCAGCAACCCTTATTGATGATTGGTTGTAAGTCAACCTTATAGACCAGCTATCCTAGTAGCGTGGATACGAGCAGTCTAAGGCTAAAGACTCGAGAGGGCGTGTTAAGCCAGCTGTTTACCACACATATACCCCTTGAATACCAAGTGAAAGGACACCACACAAGTGTTATGAAAATAAACAGTTATTTATTTAAAGATCACAACAGCCCTGTACTCTTTATGAGGACAGGGTACTAAGCACAAACCAAAACTCTTACAAAAATACTTAAATTAGCACAGTATATACAAATGCCCGAGGGGCACGGAAAACCATATACTCTGAAAGTGGAATGCGAAATTCCTAGCAGGTAAGTACAGTACTAATAGCTTTTGGAATCGCTAGGACTTGACTAGGGAATCGTTAGATTACTTCTAGGAGGCCTAGGGGACTCGGGTGCAGTGTGTGCACTCTCACGCGAGATGCGGGACAAAAGTCTATGGTAGCTAGGAAATAGAAAGTTAGTGTTCTCGGGCGAACCCGACCTGGTAGGGAGAAAACGAAAGTAGATTCTGACCCTTGGATAGTGAGGCTATGCTGGGGCACCGAAATGCGGAAGTTACCTAGCCCAGGGGCTGCAGCTGCATAGGTCTGAAAAGACGTCGGGAATCCTCGTAGACGGACCAGGAGCCGGAAGAAAAGATGCTGGCCGGTGACCAGTGAAGAAAGTTCAGTCGGATCCAAGCCTGGATTTTGAAGATAGATGACACCTGAAAGCAGAGGGGACCAAGTTCGAGACTACTAGCCAGTAGTCAGTGGGCACCAGGAGGGCACCGGATGGTAGCCACCTCGACAAGGTGAGTGGGTGACGCTTGACTCGAAGATCTCACGGACCAGGAGGCGTTGTCGGCGACCAGGATGGAGGATCGAGCTGTCCCACGAAGATAGAAGCTGTCGGCGTCGCTGGACCCAGGATTGGGCAACAAAGCCTTGGCAAATTCAAGCCCACGCGGTGGACCTAAAATGGCGTCTGGAGTGGACCAGGAGGGTCCGGGGTGCCTCTCTTGAAGAAGGAAGCAAGGGCCAGCCTGGAGCAACCAGACCAGCAGTCGTGAAGT
>NC_141691.1:2122464550-2122467050 GCF_964263255.1 Lissotriton vulgaris
CGGAGGCGCAGGGGAAGCCTCCCCGGGCCCTCCATACCCCGTCCCGGGGCAGCCTGCCACGCAGCAGGACCAAGGACAGTGCCCGGGATGGGGAGGCCGCCCTCCCCGGGCCCTCAGGGGCCCCGGCCAGAGCTGCTGAACTCGGCCGAGCGAGGGGAGGCTTCCCGGGCACAACGGAGCCCTGTCCCGGAGCTTTGGCAGTGTGGCAGGCCGGGGGACCGGGCCCAGGGCCGTGGCACCCGACCCGGGGCCCGTCCGGGCCCCTGGACCCAGCCGGGGCTCCCAGGCCCGGAGGCGCAGGGGAAGCCTCCCAGGGCAATCCGGACCCCGTCCCGGGCACGCAGCAGGACCAAGGACAGCGCCCGGGATGGGGAGGCCGCCCTCCCCGGGCCCTCAGGGGCCCCCGGCCGGAGCTGCTGAACTCAGCCGAGCGAGGGGAGGCTTCCCGGGCACGACGGAACCCTGTCCTGGTCCTTTGGCTGTGCGGCAGGCCGGTGGACCGGGCCCAGGGCCGTGGCACCCGACCCGGGGCCCGGCCGGGCCCCTGGACCCAGCCTGGGCTCCCAAGCCCGGCGGCGCAGGGAAAGCCTCCCTGGGCCCTCCGGACCCCGTCCCGGGCACCCTGCCACGCAGCAGGACCAAGGACAGCACCCGGGATGGGGAGGCGGCCCTCCCCTGGACCTCAGGCCTCAGGCCTTCCAGGTAAGCCCGGCAATCTGGTCGCCCCGTTGGAAAGCATTGCGCGCTACTATTGCAAACACATTATCTACCGGACTTGCTCTAGATGGCGCTCCAACATAAGGAATGAACCAACACCTTCCCTACTGGAATCGTGACGAGCTAAAGTCGTCAGCAGCACCGAAGGGGCTAGTTTATCAACACTTTCCCTCCTGTTGCGCGGGTTGCTGTTTGAAAAATAGATTTTATTATGCCTTTAGTTAGTGTGTCCTCTAGATCAAGCTGATCTACTGACTTGCGATGCCAAGGCATCTCGCTGTAAAGGAATGCGATGTCACGGCATGCATTTTTCGCATTCGAATAGATACCCGCCTATAACCCCTTCACTGCGGCGGTTCAAATGGGTTTGGGCATGGAGCTGTGGTGCTCATGATGGAGCCCAACCCGGGCCCCTGGCCCCATCTGGGAGACCGGAGGCGCTGGGGACACCTCCCCGGGCCCTCCCGGACCCCATCCAGGGCTTCCTGCCACGCGGCAGGCCCAGGAACAGACCCGGGGCTGGGGCAACATCCTGGCCCGTCCAGCTGCCGGCTGAGGACCGCTAGGCCGAGAGTACCTTGTCCCTATCAATCCGGAGGAAAATTACCCATATTTCTTGTAATCCGTGCACACAAGGTGACAGAGGGGACCCAGGGCGAAAAAGTGCGCGAGCTCCCGGAGCCCTCGCTCGGATCCGGGAGGCGAATGGCACCTCATCGGGACTTCCAGGGAAGTCCGGCCATCTGGTCGCTACATAGGAAAGCATTGCGGGCGACCAGATGGCTGAGGCGAGAGGGGCGACAAGATTGCCGCGGCTGAAATGACACCAATCTGCCTGCCCCAGGCCTGTAGGGATCAGGAGCTGCAGGGCTCCGGGGCTCCCTGCCGCGCGGCAGGACCCAGGACGGAGCCCCCAGTATGGAGGCCACCCTCTCAGGGGCCCCAGAGGGCTCCCAAAACCCAGCGGAGCAAGGGGAGGCTCCCTGGGCACCACGGAACCCAGTCCCGGGCCTTTGGCAGTGCGGCAGGCCGGAGGGACGGGGCCCTGGGCCCAAGCACCCCACTCGGGGCCCGGCGAGGCCCCTGGACCCTGCCGGGGCTCCCAGGCCCAGAGGCGCAGGGGAAGCCTACCCCGGGTCCTCCGGACCCCGTCCCAGGCACCCTGCCACGCGGCAGGACCCAGGACGGACCCCCGGGCAAGGAGGCCAACCTCCCCGGGGCAACTGAGGGCCCCAGGACGGAGCTCCTGAACCCAGCCAAGCACGGGGAGGCACCCCGGGCACCACGGAACCCAGTGCCGGGCCTTTGACAGTGCGGCAGGCCGGAGGACAGGGCCCTGGGCCAGAGCACCCCATCCGGGGCCCGGGGACCCCAAGGCCCAGAGGCACAGGGGTAGCCTTCCCCGGGCCCTCCGGAACCCATCCCGGGCACCCTGCCACGCGGAAGGACCCAGGACGGTGCCCCGGCCGGAGCTCTTGAACCCAGCCAGGCTCCCCAGGCACAACGGACACCGCTAGGCCGAGAGGGGTCCCAGAGTACCTTGTCCCTATCAATCCGGAGGAAAGTTACCCCCATTTCTTGTAATCCCTGCACACGAGGTAACAGAGGGGACCCAGGGCGCAAAAGTGCCCGACCTCCCGGAGCCCTCGCTGGGATCCGGGAGGCGAATGGCACCTCATCGGGACTTCCAGGGAAGTCCGGCCATCTGGTCGCTACATAGGAAAGCATTGCGGGCGACCAGATGGCCGAGGCGAGAGGGGCGACCAGGTGGCCGGGACCGAAA
>NC_141691.1:2122484550-2122742278 GCF_964263255.1 Lissotriton vulgaris
GGACCCCGTCCCGGGGCAGCCTGCCACGCAGCAGGACCAAGGACAGCGCCCGGGATGGGGAGGCCGCCCTCCCCGGGCCCTCAGGGGCCCCAGCCGGAGCTGCTGAACTCGGCCGAGCGAGGGAAGGCTTCCCGGGCACAACGGAGCCCTGTCCCGGAGCTTTGGCAGTGTGGCAGGCCGGGGGACCGGGCCCAGGTCCGTGGCACCCGACCCGGGGCCCGTCCGGGCCCCTGGACCCAGCCGAGGCTCCCAGGCCCGGAGGCGCAGGGGAAGCTTCCCCGGGCCCTCCGTACCCCGTCCCGGGGCAGCCTGCCACGCAGCAGGACCAAGGACAGCGCCCGGGATGGGGAGGCCGCCCTCCCCGGGCCCTCAGGGGCCCCGGCCGGAGCTGCTGAACTCGGCCGAGCGAGGGGAGGCTTCCCGGGCACAGCGGAGCCCTGTCCCGGAGCTTTGGCAGTATGGCAGGCCGGGGGACCGGGCCCAGGGCCGTGGCACCCGACCCGGGGCCCGTCCGGGCCCCTGGACCCAGCCGGGGCTCCCAGGCCCGGAGGCGCAGGGGAAGCCTCCCAGGGCAATCCGGACCCCGTCCCGGGCACGCAGCAGGACCAAGGACAGCGCCCGGGATGGGGAGGCCGCCCTCCCCGGGCCCTCAGGGGCCCCCGGCCGGAGCTGCTGAACTCAGCCGAGCGAGGGGAGGCTTCCCGGGCACGACGGAACCCCGTCCTGGTCCTTTGGCTGTGCGGCAGGCCGGTGGACCGGGCCCAGGGCCGTGGCACCCGACCCGGGGCCCGGCCGGGCCCCTGGACCCAGCCTGGGCTCCCAAGCCCGGCGGCGCAGGGAAAGCCTCCCTGGGCCCTCCGGACCCCGTCCCGGGCACCCTGCCACGCAGCAGGACCAAGGACAGCACCCGGGATGGGGAGGCCGCCCTCCCCTGGACCTCAGGCCTCAGGCCTTCCAGGTAAGCCCGGCAATCTGGTCGCCCCGTTGGAAAGCATTGCGCGCTACTATTGCAAACACATTATCTACCGGACTTGCTCTAGATGGCGCTCCAACATAAGGAATGAACCAACACCTTCCCTACTGGAATCGTGACGAGCTAAAGTCGTCAGCAGCACCGAAGGGGTTAAGGCCCAGATATCTGTACTGGGGTGAATGTATGACATTGTTCTGCATTCTTCCATCAACTTTTGTTTTTGCATTTGTCATCCGAGTGGGATAGGTATGCTCAGACGTGAGTCCCATGATCTCCACACCACTGGAGTCAAGCTATCCGGGCTGAAGACGGCTGATAGCCAGAAACCGGTACTAGGATGCTTGATTCCAGTCCAGGAAAGACATGACTTGGCTGTTCCGGGTGGACTGTTCCCATGAGGCACAGGGTCAAGTCTGATTGCATATGGTCATGTCTGAACTGGGGTGGTGTGGAGTGCAAAGAAACAATGGATTTAGGCCCAGATATCTGTATTGTGGTGAATGTATGACATTGTTCTGCATTCTGTCCATCAACATTTGTTTTTGAATTTGTCACCCCGAGTGGGATGGGTATGCTCAGAGCTGAGTCCCATGCTCTCCACACCACTGGAGTCAAGCTATCCTGGCTAAAGACGGCTGATAGCCAGAAACCGGTCCAGGATGCTTGAATCCGTTCCAGGTAAGACATGGCTTGGCAGTTCGGGCTGGACTTTTCCCATGAGGCACAGGGTCAAGGCTGAGTTTCAAATGGCCATGTCTAAACTGGGGTGGTGTGGAATGCAACAAAACGATGGATTTTGACCCAGATCTCTGTACTGGGGTGAATGTATGACATTGTCTTTCATTCTGTCCATCAACTTTTTTTTTTGCATTTGTCACTACGAGTTTGATGGGTATGATCAGACGTAAGTCCCATGCTCTCCACACCATTGGAGTCAAGCTATTCTGGCTAAAGACTGCTGATAGCCAGAAACCGGTCCTAGGATGCTTGATTCCGGTCAAGGAGATACCTGGCTTGGCAGTTCAGGCTGGACTGTTCCTATGAGGCAGAGGGTCAAGGCTGATTTGCATATGGCAATGTCTGAACTGGTATGGTGTGGAGTGCAAAAAAACAATGGATTAAGGCTCAGATCTCTGCACTGGGGTGAATTTATGACATTGTTCTGCATTCTGTCCATCAACTTTTGTTTTTGCATTTGTCACCCCGAGTGGGATGGGTATGCTCAAACGTGAGTCCCATGCTCTTCACACCACTGGAGTCAAGCAATCCTGGTTGAAGACGGCTGATAGATAGAAACCAGTCCTAGGATGCTTGATTCCGGTCTAGGAAAGACATGGCTTGGCAGTACGGGCTGGACTGTTCCCATGAGGCACAGGGTCAAGGCTGATTTGCATATGGCCATGTCTGAACTGGGGTGGTGTGGAGTGCAAAAAAACGATGGATTTAGGTCAAGATCTCTGTACTGGGTGAATGTATGACATCATTTGGCATTCTTCCATCAACTTTTGTTTTTGCATTTGTTACCTGAGTGGGATGGGTGTGCTCAGACGTGAGTCCCATGCCATCCACACCACTGGAGTCAAGTTGTCCTGCCTGAAGACGGCTGATAGCCAGAAACCGGTCCTAGGATGCTTGATTCCTGGCCAGGAAAGACATGGCATGGCAGTTTGGGCTGGACTGTTCACAGGAGGCACAGGGTCAAGGCTGATTTGCATATGGCCATGTCTGAACTGGTGTGGTGTGGAGTGCAAAAAAAACAATGGATTAAGGTTCAGATCTCTGTACTGGGGTGAATGGATGACATTGTTTTGCATTCTGTCCATCAACTTTTGTTTTGCATTTGTCACCCCGAGTGGGATGGGTATGCTCCGACGTGAGTCCCATGCTCTCCACACAACTGGAGTCAAGCTATCCTGGCTGAAAACGGCTGATAGCCAGAAACCGGTCCTAGGATGCTTGATTCCTGGCCAGGAAAGACATGGCATGGCAGTTTGGGCTGGACTGTTCACAGGAGGCACAGGGTCAAGGCTGATTTGCATATGGCCATGTCTGAACTGGTGTGGTGTGGAGTGCAAAAAAAACAATGGATTAAGGTTCAGATCTCTGTACTGGGGTGAATGGATGACATTGTTTTGCATTATGTCCATCAACTTTTGTTTTGCATTTGTCACCCCGAGTGGGATGGGTATGCTCCGACGTGAGTCCCATGCTCTCCACACAACTGGAGTCAAGCTATCCTGGCTGAAAACGGCTGATAGCCAGAAACAGGTCCTAGGATGCTTGATTCCGGTCCAAGAAAGACGTGGCTGGGCAGTTCGGGCTGGACTGTTCCCATGAGGTACAGGGTCAAGTCTGATTTGCATATCGCCATGTCTGAACTGGGGTGGTGTGGAGTGCCAAAAAACGACGGATTAAGGCTCAGATCTCTGTACTGGGGTGAATGGATGACATTGTTTTGCATTCTGTCCATCAACTTTTGTTTTTGCATTTGTCACCCGAGTGGGATGGGTATGCTCAGATGTGAGTCCCATGCTCTCCACACCACTGGAGTCAAGCTATCCTGGCTAAAGACGGCTAATAGCCAGAAACCGGTCGAGGATGCTTGAATCCGGTCCAGGTAAGACATGGCTTGGCAGTTCGGGCTGGGCTTTTCCCATGAGGCACAGGGTCAAGGCTGAGTTGCAAATGGCCATGTCTGAACTGGGGTGGTGTGGAGTGCAAAAAAACGATGGATTTTGGCCCAGATCTCTGTACTGGGGTGAATGTATGACATTGTCTTTCATTCTGTCCATCAACTTTTTTTTTTGCATTTGTCACTCCGAGTTTGATGGGTATGATCAGACGTAAGTCCAATGCTCTCCACACCATTGGAGTCAAGCTATCCTGGCTAAAGACTGCTGATAGCCAGAAACATGGCCTAGGATGCTTGATTCCGGTCCAGGAAATACCTGGCTTGGCAGTTCGGGCTGGGCTGTTCCAATGAGGCACAGGGTCAAGGCTGATTTGCATATGGCCATGTCTGAACTGGTGTGGTGTGGAGTGCAAAAAAACAATGGATTAAGGCTCGGATCTCTGTACTGGGGTGAATGTATGACATTGTTTTGCATTCTGTCCATCAACTTTTGTTTTTGCATTTGTCACCCCGAGTGGGATGGGTATGCTCAAACGTGAGTCCCATGATCTCCACACCACTGGAGTCAAGCTATCCTGGCTGAAGACGGCTGATAGCCAGAAACCGGTACTAGGATGCTTGATTCCAGTCCATGAAAGACATGGCTTGGCTGTTCTGGCTGGACTGTTCCCATGAGGCACAGGGTCAAGTCTGATTGCATATGGTCATGTCTGAACTGGGGTGGTGTGGAGTGCAAAGAAACAATGGATTTAGGCCCAGATATCTGTATTGTGGTGAATGTATGACATTGTTCTGCATTCTGTCCATCAACATTTGTTTTTGAATTTGTCACCCCGAGTGGGATGGGTATGCTCAGATGTTAGTCCCATGCTCTCCACACCACTGGAGATAAGCTACCCTGGCTGAAGACGGCTGATAGCCAGAAACCGGTCCTAGGATGCTTGATTCCGGTCCAGGTAAGACATGGCTTGGCAGTTAGGGCTGGACTTTTCCCATGAGGCACAGGGTCAAGGCTGAGTTTCAAATGGCCATGTCTAAACTGGGGTGGTGTGGAGTGCAACAAAACGATGGATTTTGGCCCAGATCTCTGTACTGGGGTGAATGTATGACATTGTCTTTCATTCTGTCCATGAACTTTTCTTTTTTGCATTTGTCACTCCGAGTTTGATGGGTATGATCAGACGTAAGTCCCATGCTCTCCACACCATTGGAGTCAAGCTATTCTGGCTAAAGACTGCTGATAGCCAGAAACCGGTCCTAGGATGCTTGATTCCGGTCAAGGAGATACCTGGCTTGGCAGTTCGGGCTGGACTGTTCCTATGAGGCAGAGGGTCGAGGCTGATTTGCAAATGGCAATGTCTGAACTGGTGTGGTGTGGAGTGAAAAAAAAACAATGGATTAAGGCTCAGATCTCTGCACTGGCGTGAATTTATGACATTGTTCTGCATTCTGTCCATCAACTTTTGTTTTTGCATTTGTCACCCCGAGTGGGATGGGTATGCTCAAACGTGAGTCCCATGCTCTTCACACCACTGGAGTCAAGCAATCCTGGTTGAAGACGGCTGATAGATAGACACCAGTCCTAGGATGCTTGATTCCGGTCTAGGAAAGACATGGCTTGGCAGTACGGCTGGACTGTTCCCATGAGGCACGGGGTCAAGGCTGATTTGCATATGGCCATGTCTGAACTGGGGTGGTGTGGAGTGCAAAAAAACGATGGATTTAGGTCAAGATCTTTGTACTGGGTGAATGTATGACATCATTCGGCATTCTTCCATCAACTTTTGTTTTTGCATTTGTTACCTGAGTGGGATGGGTTTGCTCAGACGTGAGTCCCATGCCATCCACACCACTGGAGTCAAGTTGTTCTGCCTGAAGATGGCTGATAGCTAGAAACCGGTCCTAGGATGCTTGATTCCTGGCCAGGAAAGACATGGCTTGGCAGTTTGGGCTGGACTGTTCACATGAGGCACAGGGTCAAGGCTGATTTGCATATGGCCATGTCTGAACTGGTGTGGTGTGGAGTGCAAAAAAAAAAAAAGGATTAAGGCTCAGATCGCTGTACTGGGGTGAATGGATGACATTGTTTTGCATTCTGTCCATCAACTTTTGTTTTTGCATTTGTCACCCCGAGTTGGATGGGTATGCTCCGACGTGAGTCCCATGCTCTCCACACAACTGGAGTCAAGCTATCCTGGCTGAAGACGGCTGATAGCCAGAAACAGGTCCTAGGATGCTTGATTCCGGTCCAGGAAAGACATGGCTGGGCAGTTCGGGCTGGACTGTTCCCATGAGGTACAGGGTCAAGTCTGATTTGCATATCGCCATGTCTGAACTGGGGTGGTGTGGAGTGCAAAAAAACGACGGATTAAGGCCCAGACATCTGTACTGTGGTGAATGTATGATATTGTTCTGCATTCTGTCTGTTTTTGAATTTGTCACCCGAGTGGGATGGGTATGCTCAGATGTGAGTCACATGCTCTCCACACCACTGGAGTCAAGCTATCCTGGCTAAAGACGGCTGATAGCCAGAAACCGGTCCAGGATGCTTGAATCCAGTCCAGGTAAGACATGGTTTGGCAGTTCGGGCTGGACTTTTCCCATGAGGCACAGGGTCAAGGCTGAGTTGCAAATGGCCATGTCTGAACTGGGGTGGTGTGGAGTGCAAAAAAACGATGGATTTTGGCCCAGATCTCTGTACTGGGGTGAATGTATGACATTGTCTTTCATTCTGTCCATCAATTTTTTTTTTGCATTTGTCACTCCGAGTTTGATGGGTATGATCGGACGTAAGTCCCATGCTCTCTGTGAGAAGGTGGCCTGATATGCAGTGGTCACTATTCTAGTGCCCACTATGTATCAGTCCAGCAACCCTTATTGATGATTGGTTGTAAGTCAACCTTATAGACCAGCTATCCTAGTAGCATGGATGCGAGCAGTCTAAGGCTAAAGACTCGAGAGGGCGTGTTAAGCCAGCTGTTTACCACACCTATACCCCTTGAATACCAAGTGAAAGGACACCACACAAGTGTTATGAAAATAAACAGTTATTTATTTAAAGATCACAACAGCCCTGTACTCTTTATGAGGACAGGGTACTAAGCACAAACCAAAACTCTTACAAAAATACTTAAGTTAGCACAGTATATACAAATGCCCGAGGGGCACGGAAAACCATATACTCTGAAAGTGGAATGCGAAATTCCTAGCAGGTAAGTACAGTACTAATAGCTTTTGGAATCGCTAGGACTTGACTAGGGAATCGTTAGATTATGTCTAGGAGGCCTAGGGGACTCGGGTGCAGTGTGTGCACTCTCACGCGAGATGCGGGACAAAAGTCTATGGTAGCTAGGAATTAGAAAGTTAGTGTTCTCGGGCGAACCCGACCTGGTAGGGAGAAAACGAAAGTAGATTCTGACCCTTGGATAGTGAGGCTATGCTGGGGCACCGAAATGCCGAAGTTACCTAGCCCAGGGGCTGCAGCTGCATAGGTCTGAAAAGACGTCGGGAATCCTCGTAGACGGACCAGGAGCCGGAAGAAAAGATGCTGGCCGGTGACCAGTGAAGAAAGTTCAGTTGGATCCAAGCCTGGATCTCGAAGATAGATGACACCTGAAAGCAGAGGGGACCAAGTTCGAGACTACTAGCCAGTAGTCAGTGGGCACCAGGAGGGTACCGGATGGTAGCCACCTCGACTAGGTGAGTGGGTGACGCTTGACTCGAAGATCTCACGGACCAGGAGGCGTTGTCGGCGACCAGGATGGAGGATCGAGCTGTCCCACGAAGGTAGAAGCTGTCGGCGTCGCTGGACCCAGGATTGGGCAACAAAGCCTTGGCAAATTCAAGCCCACGCGGTGGACCTAAAATGGCGTCTGGAGTGGACCAGGAGGGTCCGGGGTGCCTCTCTTGAAGAAGGAA
This sequence comes from Lissotriton vulgaris, assembly GCF_964263255.1. Taxonomy (NCBI): domain Eukaryota; kingdom Metazoa; phylum Chordata; class Amphibia; order Caudata; family Salamandridae; genus Lissotriton; species Lissotriton vulgaris. Next base: position 2,122,492,074 of record NC_141691.1, read on the forward strand.
GCAAAGGCCAGCCTGGAGCAACCAGACCAGCAGTCGTGAAGTCGTTGGGCGTCGTTCAGAGGGCCACAAGCCAGCCGGCTAGTAGCCAAACAACGCGGTGCACAGCAAACAGCAAAAGGGCCCCACGCAGATCGTGGAGATGCAGGGGGGCTGATCTTGGGTGCTGGAGCTGCGCAGGGTCGGGGCTTCTCGGACCCCAAAGCACTCACCAGTGGAGGACACGGTGGGCTTGCAGTAAAGATGTCGTGCAGTCTTGGCGATCGTCGGTCCCTTAAGGTCTCGTCGCACTCACGGTTCTCAGCTTGGCTGTAGAGGTGAGTAGAGGTCAGAGGTGCCAGGGAAGCCGGGTCTCGTCGAGCTGGGTCGTCGGATTCGTGATGAAGGACTTGCAGCAGACCGCAGTGTTCTTTAGGATGGTGCCCGCTTGATGCAGGGTGACTACTCCTTAGCCACAAGGGAGAATCTTGAAGAAGAAATCGTGAAGTCCTTTCGAAGAAAGTGGTATCTTGATTCCAAAGATGATCTAATTTTAACAGGGGGCCCGCTCCCATCTTTATACTAAAAAAGGGGGCTGACCCGGTGACTAGGTCCTGCCTATGGGTGGGACTAGGTGGGGGGTGGTTACACCCCTCAGCCATGCCGGACTTCCCCAGGCCAGGGGCTGGTGTGCCCCTGGAACTGGTTCAGACCGGCCTATGCGTAGTGAGCACCGGGGTGCCACTCAGCAGTCACCTTCCTGTAAAGCCCTGCCTACCCAGGATACACAAAACCATGTCTGGGACGGTGCTAGCACCGCCCCTGACAGGAAACCCTTTGTCCAGGCTCCCCTCGCTGGAAGGACTCCCAGCTGCAGGGGGTCAGACTCGTGTCTGTGGTGGCAGCATCCATTTTGTGGAGCTGAGGCTTCAGTTAACTTTAACCGGGGTTCACAGTTACATACATGTCGTGTCCCTCTAGAAGGGTGGAATGCTAACCCCGTCGCCAGAATTGGCGAGGGGTTAGTATTCCAATTCGTATGACACCTTACTCGACATGTTTTGATAAAGCAATACCAAAGATAGCATTTAACCGCGAGGATTATAATGCACTTAAGAGTATATGGTATGCGATATCATGGAACAGCTATTAGGACTTGATTCCGCAAGCTGCAGACAGGCTCAGCTCATGCCAGAGCACCATCTCACACGATTCCAAGCACTCTGCCTTCAGGATTGTCAAGGCCTGCCATAGGAGTGACTGATAGGAATCTGTGTGTCCATTTTAGGGTTAGGTATAGGTATACTACACCTACAGCAAAGGGTGATTACACGACTTTGCCCCAGCTGTCATGCAGCCAGTTGTGTCAAATTTAGGAGGCCAGCCAGGGGTGGCACAATACGTGCTGCAGCCCCTGGCAGCCCTGGGTACACCTATGCCCTGAGTTACAGGGTCTGATAAGGTGGCCCAGTACCAATTGGTAGATGCACCTAGGGTACATGAGGTAATTTAGAAAGAGAACAGCCAGGCTGTGGGTCTGATTGGCAGGCCCACAGCCAGAGAAAGTCGTAAACCAGTGAAACAAAAGCAAAAAAATCTGGGTGATCATAGGATTGCAGACCCTACTCTCCTACATGACCCCCCCCCAAACTTTGGGACAATAAGCTAACCTTGACCAGGTGAGTCTTCTTGTTCTAAGTGGAAATATCTGGAGAGCCCATCGGCATTGCCATGATCAGTACCAGGTCTATGTTCCACTGTAAAGTCCATCCCCTGTAGGGAAATGGACCACCTAAGCAGTTTGGGGTTTTCACCCTTCATCTGATTTAGCCACAAGAGGGGCTTATGGTCGGTCTGAATCTTGAAGTGAGTGCCAAACAAGTATGGCCTCAGCTTCTTCAGGGCCCAAACCACAGCAAAGGCCTCCCTCTCAATAGCTGACCAATTCTTCTCTCTGGGGGTCAGCCTTCTGCTTATAAAAGCAATGGGCTGATCCTGACCATCAAAATTCAGTTGAGAAAGAACAGCTCCCACACCCAACTCAGAAGCATCTGTTTGGACAATGAATGGTTTGGAGTAGTCTGGACTCTTAAGGATAGGTGCTGTGCACATGGCCTGCTTTAGGTCATCGAATGCTTTTTGACAGCCTGCTGTCCACTGAACCTTTTTTGGCATTTTTTTACTTGTCAGTTCATTTAATGGTGTCACAATGGAACCATAGTTCCTGACAAATTTTCTGTAGTATCCAGTCAGGCCCAAGAAAGCTCGAACCTGAGTCTGGGTGGTTGGAGGAGCCCAGTCCCTGATTGACTGTATTTTGCTCTCCAGTGGCTGAACCTGGCCTCCACCTACAAGGTGGCCCAGGTATACAACCTGTGTCTGCCCTATCTGGCACTTGGTGGCCTTGATAGTGAGGCCTGCTGCTTGCAGAGCCTCTAACACTTTCCTCAGGTGGACCAGGTGATCCTCCCAGGTGGAGCTAAAGACAGCAATATCATCTAGATATGCTGCACAGAAGTCATCCAGCCCAGTAAGGACTTGATTCACCAACCTTTGGAAGGTGGCAGGTGCATTTTTCAGACCAAAGGGCATTACCACAAATTGATAATGCCCACCAGGGGTTGAAAATGCTGTTTTGGGTTTGGCATCCTCAGCTAACCTGATTTGCCAATACCCAGCTGTTAAGTCAAATGTACTTAAGTAGTTGGCAGAAGCCAATCTATCTATAAGTTCATCTGCCCTTGGTATTGGATGGGCATCAGTCTTAGTGACTGCATTGAGACCCCTGTAGTCTACGCAAAACCTCATCTCTCTCTTACCATCTTGGGTGTGAGGCTTTGGCACTAGAACTACTGGACTAGCCCAAGGGCTATCTGAGGGTTCAATGACTCCCAATTCCAACATTTTCTGCACTTCAGTTTTTATGCAGTCTCTAACATGATCAGGCTGCCTGTAGATTTTACTCTTGACTGGCAGGCTGTCACCAGTGTCAACCTCATGGGTGCACCAATTGGTCTGACTGGGTGTCAGAGAGAACATATGTCTGAAAGACTGAAGAACCTGTTTACAGTCTTTCTGCTGATGTTCAGAGAGGCTGCCACAAAAGACAACACCATCTACTGACCCATCATCAGGATTCTGAGTGAGCAGGTCTGGGAGAGGGTCACTCTCTTCCTCCTGTCCCTCATCTATGGCCATGAGCAAGCTCATGTCCTTCCTGTCGACATATGCTTTGAGCCTGTTGACATGGAGTACCCTGTGGGGACTCCTGGGAGTTCCAAGGTCCACCAGGTAGGTGACCTCTCCCTTTTGCTCAAGAATTGTGTGGGGCCCAGACCATTTGTCTTTGAGTGCTGCTGGGGCCACTGGCTCCAACACCCACACCTTCTGTCCAGGCTGATAAACAGTCAGGACAGCCTTTTGGTCATGCCAAGCTTTTTGAAGTTCTTGACTGGCCTTAAGGTTTTCTGATGCCTTCTCCATATACTCAGCCATCCTGGAGCGGAGACCAAGTACATAGTCCATTATGTTGGTTGCAGGCTTTTTGAGAGGTCTCTCCCATCCTTCCTTCACCAAACACAAGGGGCCTCTCACAGGGTGCCCATACAAAAGTTCAAAAGGGCTGTAGCCAACCCCCTTTTGTGGGACCTCTCTGTAAGCAAACAGAAGGCAGGGCATCAGGACAACCCATCTACGCCTGAGTGTTTCAGGTAGTCCATGAATCATCCCTTTTAGGGTCCTGTTGAACCTTTCAACAAGCCCATTGCATTGTGGGTGATAGGGTGTAGTGAATTTGTAATTGACACCACACTCCTTCCACATAGCAGTTAAGTAGCTTGACATGAAGTTTGCACCTCTGTCAGAGACAACCTCCTTAGGGAAGCCCACTCTGGAGAACACTCCAACTAGGGCCCTTGCCACCACAGGTGCTGTGGTGGTCCTAAGTGGAATAGCTTCAGGATACCTGGTGGCATGATCCACTACCACCAGTATAAACTTGTGCCCTGATGCTGTCTGGGGTTCCATTGGACCAACAATGTCAATCCCCACTCTTTCAAAGGGCACCCCCACCACAGGCATTGGTATAAGGGGGGCCTTTGTTGTGCCACCTGACTTACCACTGGCTTGGCAAGTGACACAGGAGCGACAAAACTCCTTGGTATCCTCATTCATGTGAGGCCAGTGAAAGTGTGAGACAAGTCTGTCCCAAGTCTTTGTCTGGCCTAAGTGACCTGCTAAGGGAATCTCATGGGCCAAGGTAAGTAGGAAACCTCTCTGAGACAAGGGTACAACCAGCCTCCTGGTCATGCCAGGCTTGGGGTCTCTTGACTCAGTGTACAGGAGTCCATCTTCCCAGTATACCTTGTGGGTACCTGTGGCGTTCCCAGCAGCCTCAGCAGCAGCCTGCTGTCTGAGGGGTTCAAGAGAAGGGCAGTCTAACTGGTCCTTCCCCAGGTCTTCCCTTGAGGGTCCCCCTGAACCCAAGAATTCAACTTGATCAAGTTCAAACTCTCTAGGCTCAGTTTCCCTCAATTCCTGCAGGTCAGCCTCCTCTGAGACTTGATCCACAACCTGGGGCAAGGGGGAAGGCACAGCCTTAACCCTACTGCTCTTTTTCTTGGAAGGTGTCTGGTCCATTGTTCCAGGATCCAGCACCTGTTCAGTGGGGCATCTTCTGGCCTGTGACCTAGTCACAGCAAACACATGTGCTGGCAAACCTAACATTTCCAGATGAGTCCTCTGCTCCACTTCTGACCATTGTGATGACTCCAAATCATTGCCCAACAAACAATCCACTGGGAGGTCTGAACTAACTACAACCTTCTTTTGGCCAGTTACCCCTCCCCAGGAGAAAGCTACAATTGCCATACTATGATTGGTAGTGACATTGCTTGCATTGGTCACCAGGAATTCTGTACCTGGCATGATCTGTCCAGGGTCCACAAAGCTAGGTGTCACCATTGTGACACTGGCACAAGTGTCCCTATAGGCCTGAGCCATCTTTCCATTAATGAAAGGTGTCTGTCTGTATTTGCCCAAAGTATTGGGACTTATATCAGGGGACATATCCACATCCCCTGTACAAACAAGGACAGCCTGAGTGAGTGTACCAACTAAGTTGTCACACCCCTCAGAACCCAGGGTTAACCCTACCAAACCCTTGGGAGGTGCACTACCACTGCTGGCTGTACTAGGGGGCACAGGTGCCTTAGGGGCTGCAGTGGCAGGAGTCTGCCCTCCTCCTTTCTTGGTGCACTCACTAAACCAGTGAGTTTTACTTTTGCAGTATTGGCACCACCTTTTAGATTGGCCTTCTTTCTTCTTTTGGGGAGCCTGACCCCCACCCTCTTTGGGTTGTTGGGGACCTGTCGAAGACTTCTGGTCATTTTGTTCCCCTTTCGAATCCTTACCCTTCTGGTCTGCTTTCTTCTGACCACCTTGATTCTGGCCCTGGTTCTGTTTAACTCTTGTTCTAACCCATCTGTCTGCCTTCTTTCCCAATTCTTGGGGAGAGGTCAGATCTGAGTCAACAAGATGCTGATGCAACAACTGGTTCTGACAATTGTTTAAAATTTGCTCTCTCATCATCAAATTGTACAATCCTTTATAATCAGTAACCTTACTGCCCAGCAACCAGCCCTCAAAAGCCTTAGTGGCACAATCTACAAAGTCAGCCCAATCTTGAGACTGAGTTTTCTGGGTATCCCTGAACAGCACCCTGTACTGCTCAGTGGTTAGGCCAAACCCATCAACCAGTGCATTTTTCAAGACTTGGTAATCATTAGCATCCTCCACCCTTGTGGTGAGGAGCTTGTCTCTTCCTTTACCCTCAAAGGAGAGCCACAAGATAGCTGCCCACTGACTTGGGGGAACACCTTGCACAGTGCAGGCCCTCTCCAAAGCAGTAATCCATTTGTGGATGTCATCCCCTTGTTTAAAGGGGGGCACTATCTTACCAAGGTGTTTTGTATCAAAACTCCTTTCCCTATTGCTAGGTACAATGCTGCCACCAGTGGGGACTGTCCCACTCAATTGTTGCTCTCTAGCAAAGGCAAGCCTCTCTTTGGCCAGGGCAAGTTCTTCCCTTTCAATCCTCAGATTGGCTGCCTTTTCCTTAGCTTCATACATTCTCCTCTGGGGAGATGTCATTCCCCTTTGAGAGGAACGTTGAGAGCCATTGGTATGAAGGGATCTGATAGAGCCTCTTGATAGAGATCTATCTCGTCCATTCCCAATGTTAAGCTGACCTGAGAGTGGCCCCAAGGGTCCCCTAGTGCCCATCTCATGTCTGCTTAAGTTGGACCTGGTTAGTCTGCTGACTTCTACCTGTTCCTTTTCTGCCTCATCCCCTGATACCAAATCATCATCCTCATCATCAGCATCATCTGCTTCCTGAAGAGGATGGTCCTGGGCATCAAAGGGACCCTGTAAGGAGGGCATGTTGCCATCTGAATTAGAAGGGTCTGGGTTACCAGCCCTCCTTGCATCATGAGTCTCTAAGAGACCAATCAGAAAGGCAGTTGTGGGGTTAGACCCCTGCTTAATCTTCCTAGAGGTACACACTTGTCGTAACTCATGGAAGCTAAGCGCAGTATATCTTGAAGGGATGACCTGTGGAGGGTCAACTGACACAAGGGGAACCTCAGTGTTTCCTCCTTTGTCCGACATACTGTTTCTAGTGTGGTGTAAGTGATGCACCTACCTACACTATGTGTTTACCTACTGATCCCTTGCTAAGAGTTGCAGCCAAGGTGTGCTAAGCCTTGAGGAGCTACAACAGCTGGTTCAGTAGAACTCAGAGTATTCTAAGCTTTAGTTATGTGTACCTAACAGTACTTATGTGATCTTTCAACAAGATATTCTTAGGATACGTGTGGTAAAACAACAGCAAGCTCAAATCCCAACCGCTGCTCACCAATGTGAGAAGGTGGCCTGATATGCAGTGGTCACTATTCTAGTGCCCACTATGTATCAGTCCAGCAACCCTTATTGATGATTGGTTGTAAGTCAACCTTATAGACCAGCTATCCTAGTAGCATGGATGCGAGCAGTCTAAGGCTAAAGACTCGAGAGGGCGTGTTAAGCCAGCTGTTTACCACACCTATACCCCTTGAATACCAAGTGAAAGGACACCACACAAGTGTTATGAAAATAAACAGTTATTTATTTAAAGATCACAACAGCCCTGTACTCTTTATGAGGACAGGGTACTAAGCACAAACCAAAACTCTTACAAAAATACTTAAGTTAGCACAGTATATACAAATGCCCGAGGGGCACGGAAAACCATATACTCTGAAAGTGGAATGCGAAATTCCTAGCAGGTAAGTACAGTACTAATAGCTTTTGGAATCGCTAGGACTTGACTAGGGAATCGTTAGATTATGTCTAGGAGGCCTAGGGGACTCGGGTGCAGTGTGTGCACTCTCACGCGAGATGCGGGACAAAAGTCTATGGTAGCTAGGAATTAGAAAGTTAGTGTTCTCGGGCGAACCCGACCTGGTAGGGAGAAAACGAAAGTAGATTCTGACCCTTGGATAGTGAGGCTATGCTGGGGCACCGAAATGCCGAAGTTACCTAGCCCAGGGGCTGCAGCTGCATAGGTCTGAAAAGACGTCGGGAATCCTCGTAGACGGACCAGGAGCCGGAAGAAAAGATGCTGGCCGGTGACCAGTGAAGAAAGTTCAGTTGGATCCAAGCCTGGATCTCGAAGATAGATGACACCTGAAAGCAGAGGGGACCAAGTTCGAGACTACTAGCCAGTAGTCAGTGGGCACCAGGAGGGTACCGGATGGTAGCCACCTCGACTAGGTGAGTGGGTGACGCTTGACTCGAAGATCTCACGGACCAGGAGGCGTTGTCGGCGACCAGGATGGAGGATCGAGCTGTCCCACGAAGGTAGAAGCTGTCGGCGTCGCTGGACCCAGGATTGGGCAACAAAGCCTTGGCAAATTCAAGCCCACGCGGTGGACCTAAAATGGCGTCTGGAGTGGACCAGGAGGGTCCGGGGTGCCTCTCTTGAAGAAGGAAGCAAAGGCCAGCCTGGAGCAACCAGACCAGCAGTCGTGAAGTCGTTGGGCGTCGTTCAGAGGGCCACAAGCCAGCCGGCTAGTAGCCAAACAACGCGGTGCACAGCAAACAGCAAAAGGGCCCCACGCAGATCGTGGAGATGCAGGGGGGCTGATCTTGGGTGCTGGAGCTGCGCAGGGTCGGGGCTTCTCGGACCCCAAAGCACTCACCAGTGGAGGACACGGTGGGCTTGCAGTAAAGATGTCGTGCAGTCTTGGCGATCGTCGGTCCCTTAAGGTCTCGTCGCACTCACGGTTCTCAGCTTGGCTGTAGAGGTGAGTAGAGGTCAGAGGTGCCAGGGAAGCCGGGTCTCGTCGAGCTGGGTCGTCGGATTCGTGATGAAGGACTTGCAGCAGACCGCAGTGTTCTTTAGGATGGTGCCCGCTTGATGCAGGGTGACTACTCCTTAGCCACAAGGGAGAATCTTGAAGAAGAAATCGTGAAGTCCTTTCGAAGAAAGTGGTATCTTGATTCCAAAGATGATCTAATTTTAACAGGGGGCCCGCTCCCATCTTTATACTAAAAAAGGGGGCTGACCCGGTGACTAGGTCCTGCCTATGGGTGGGACTAGGTGGGGGGTGGTTACACCCCTCAGCCATGCCGGACTTCCCCAGGCCAGGGGCTGGTGTGCCCCTGGAACTGGTTCAGACCGGCCTATGCGTAGTGAGCACCGGGGTGCCACTCAGCAGTCACCTTCCTGTAAAGCCCTGCCTACCCAGGATACACAAAACCATGTCTGGGACGGTGCTAGCACCGCCCCTGACAGGAAACCCTTTGTCCAGGCTCCCCTCGCTGGAAGGACTCCCAGCTGCAGGGGGTCAGACTCGTGTCTGTGGTGGCAGCATCCATTTTGTGGAGCTGAGGCTTCAGTTAACTTTAACCGGGGTTCACAGTTACATACATGTCGTGTCCCTCTAGAAGGGTGGAATGCTAACCCCGTCGCCAGAATTGGCGAGGGGTTAGTATTCCAATTCGTATGACACCTTACTCGACATGTTTTGATAAAGCAATACCAAAGATAGCATTTAACCGCGAGGATTATAATGCACTTAAGAGTATATGGTATGCGATATCATGGAACAGCTATTAGGACTTGATTCCGCAAGCTGCAGACAGGCTCAGCTCATGCCAGAGCACCATCTCACACGATTCCAAGCACTCTGCCTTCAGGATTGTCAAGGCCTGCCATAGGAGTGACTGATAGGAATCTGTGTGTCCATTTTAGGGTTAGGTATAGGTATACTACACCTACAGCAAAGGGTGATTACACGACTTTGCCCCAGCTGTCATGCAGCCAGTTGTGTCAAATTTAGGAGGCCAGCCAGGGGTGGCACAATACGTGCTGCAGCCCCTGGCAGCCCTGGGTACACCTATGCCCTGAGTTACAGGGTCTGATAAGGTGGCCCAGTACCAATTGGTAGATGCACCTAGGGTACATGAGGTAATTTAGAAAGAGAACAGCCAGGCTGTGGGTCTGATTGGCAGGCCCACAGCCAGAGAAAGTCGTAAACCAGTGAAACAAAAGCAAAAAAATCTGGGTGATCATAGGATTGCAGACCCTACTCTCCTACACTCTCCACACCATTGGAGTCAAGCTATCCTGGCTAAAGACTGCTGATAGCCAGAAACAGGTCCTAGGATGCTTTATTCAGGTCCAGGATATACCTGGCTTGGCAGTTCGGGCTGGACTGTTCCTATGAGGCACAGGGTCAAGGCTGATTTGCATATGGCCATGTCTGATCTGGTGTGGTGTGGAGTGCAAAAAAAACAATGGATTAAGGCTCAGATCTCTGTACTGGGGTGAATGTATGACATTGTTTTGCATTCTGTCCATCAACTTTTGTTTTTGCATTTGTCACCCCGAGTGGGATGGGTATGCTCAAACGTGAGTCCCATGCTCTTCACACCACTGGAGTCAAGCAATCCTGGTTGAAGATGGCTGATAGACAGAAACCAGACCTAGGATGCTTGATTCCGGTCTAGGAAAGACATGGCTTGGCAGTTCGGTCTGGACTGTTCCCATGAGGCAGAGGTTCAAGGCTGAGTTGCAAATGGCCATGTCTGAACTGGGGTGGTGTGGAGTGCCAAAAAACGACGGATTAAGGCTCAGATCTCTGTACTGGGGTGAATGGATGACATTGTTTTGCATTCTGTCCATCAACTTTTGTTTTTGCATTTGTCACCCGAGTGGGATGGGTATGCTCAGATGTGAGTCCCATGCTCTCCACACCACTGGAGTCAAGCTATCCTGGCTAAAGACGGCTAATAGCCAGAAACCGGTCCAGGATGCTTGAATCCGGTCCAGGTAAGACATGGCTTGGCAGTTCGGGCTGGGCTTTTCCCATGAGGCACAGGGTCAAGGCTGAGTTGCAAATGGCCATGTCTGAACTGGGGTGGTGTGGAGTGCAAAAAAACGATGGATTTTGGCCCAGATCTCTGTACTGGGGTGAATGTATGACATTGTCTTTCATTCTGTCCATCAACTTTTTTTTTTGCATTTGTCACTCCGAGTTTGATGGGTATGATCAGACGTAAGTCCAATGCTCTCCACACCATTGGAGTCAAGCTATCCTGGCTAAAGACTGCTGATAGCCAGAAACATGGCCTAGGATGCTTGATTCCGGTCCAGGAAATACCAGGCTTGGCAGTTCGGGCTGGGCTGTTCCAATGAGGCACAGGGTCAAGGCTGATTTGCATATGGCCATGTCTGAACTGGTGTGGTGTGGAGTGCAAAAAAACAATGGATTAAGGCTCGGATCTCTGTACTGGGGTGAATGTATGACATTGTTTTGCATTCTGTCCATCAACTTTTGTTTTTGCATTTGTCACCCCGAGTGGGATGGGTATGCTCAAACGTGAGTCCCATGATCTCCACACCACTGGAGTCAAGCTATCCTGGCTGAAGACGGCTGATAGCCAGAAACCGGTACTAGGATGCTTGATTCCAGTCCATGAAAGACATGGCTTGGCTGTTCTGGCTGGACTGTTCCCATGAGGCACAGGGTCAAGTCTGATTGCATATGGTCATGTCTGAACTGGGGTGGTGTGGTGTGCAAAGAAACAATGGATTTAGGCCCAGATATCTGTATTGTGGTGAATGTATGACATTGTTCTGCATTCTGTCCATCAACATTTGTTTTTGAATTTGTCACCCCGAGTGGGATGGGTATGCTCAGATGTTAGTCCCATGCTCTCCACACCACTGGAGATAAGCTACCCTGGCTGAAGACGGCTGATAGCCAGAAACCGGTCCTAGGATGCTTGATTCCGGTCCAGGTAAGACATGGCTTGGCAGTTAGGGCTGGACTTTTCCCATGAGGCACAGGGTCAAGGCTGAGTTTCAAATGGCCATGTCTAAACTGGGGTGGTGTGGAGTGCAACAAAACGATGGATTTTGGCCCAGATCTCTGTACTGGGGTGAATGTATGACATTGTCTTTCATTCTGTCCATGAACTTTTCTTTTTTGCATTTGTCACTCCGAGTTTGATGGGTATGATCAGACGTAAGTCCCATGCTCTCCACACCATTGGAGTCAAGCTATTCTGGCTAAAGACTGCTGATAGCCAGAAACCGGTCCTAGGATGCTTGATTCCGGTCAAGGAGATACCTGGCTTGGCAGTTCGGGCTGGACTGTTCCTATGAGGCAGAGGGTCGAGGCTGATTTGCAAATGGCAATGTCTGAACTGGTGTGGTGTGGAGTGCAAAAAAAACAATGGATTAAGGCTCAGATCTCTGCACTGGGGTGAATTTATGACATTGTTCTGCATTCTGTCCATCAACTTTTGTTTTTGCATTTGTCACCCCGAGTGGGATGGGTATGCTCAAACGTGAGTCCCATGCTCTTCACACCACTGGAGTCAAGCAATCCTGGTTGAAGACGGCTGATAGATAGACACCAGTCCTAGGATGCTTGATTCCGGTCTAGGAAAGACATGGCTTGGCAGTACGGCTGGACTGTTCCCATGAGGCACGGGGTCAAGGCTGATTTGCATATGGCCATGTCTGAACTGGGGTGGTGTGGAGTGCAAAAAAACGATGGATTTAGGTCAAGATCTTTGTACTGGGTGAATGTATGACATCATTCGGCATTCTTCCATCAACTTTTGTTTTTGCATTTGTTACCTGAGTGGGATGGGTTTGCTCAGACGTGAGTCCCATGCCATCCACACCACTGGAGTCAAGTTGTTCTGCCTGAAGATGGCTGATAGCTAGAAACCGGTCCTAGGATGCTTGATTCCTGGCCAGGAAAGACATGGCTTGGCAGTTTGGGCTGGACTGTTCACATGAGGCACAGGGTCAAGGCTGATTTGCATATGGCCATGTCTGAACTGGTGTGGTGTGGAGTGCAAAAAAAAAAGGATTAAGGCTCAGATCGCTGTACTGGGGTGAATGGATGACATTGTTTTGCATTCTGTCCATCAACTTTTGTTTTTGCATTTGTCACCCCGAGTTGGATGGGTATGCTCCGACGTGAGTCCCATGCTCTCCACACAACTGGAGTCAAGCTATCCTGGCTGAAGACGGCTGATAGCCAGAAACAGGTCCTAGGATGCTTGATTCCGGTCCAGGAAAGACATGGCTGGGCAGTTCGGGCTGGACTGTTCCCATGAGGTACAGGGTCAAGTCTGATTTGCATATCGCCATGTCTGAACTGGGGTGGTGTGGAGTGCAAAAAAACGACGGATTAAGGCCCAGACATCTGTACTGTGGTGAATGTATGACATTGTTCTGCATTCTGTCTGTTTTTGAATTTGTCACCCGAGTGGGATGGGTATGCTCAGATGTGAGTCACATGCTCTCCACACCACTGGAGTCAAGCTATCCTGGCTAAAGACGGCTGATAGCCAGAAACCGGTCCAGGATGCTTGAATCCAGTCCAGGTAAGACATGGTTTGGCAGTTCGGGCTGGACTTTTCCCATGAGGCACAGGGTCAAGGCTGAGTTGCAAATGGCCATGTCTGAACTGGGGTGGTGTGGAGTGCAAAAAAACGATGGATTTTGGCCCAGATCTCTGTACTGGGGTGAATGTATGACATTGTCTTTCATTCTGTCCATCAATTTTTTTTTTGCATTTGTCACTCCGAGTTTGATGGGTATGATCAGACGTAAGTCCCATGCTCTCCACACCATTGGAGTCAAGCTATCCTGGCTAAAGACTGCTGATAGCCAGAAACAGGTCCTAGGATGCTTTATTCAGGTCCAGGATATACCTGGCTTGGCAGTTCGGGCTGGACTGTTCCTATGAGGCACAGGGTCAAGGCTGATTTGCATATGGCCATGTCTGATCTGGTGTGGTGTGGAGTGCAAAAAAAACAATGGATTAAGGCTCAGATCTCTGTACTGGGGTGAATGTATGACATTGTTTTGCATTCTGTCCATCAACTTTTGTTTTTGCATTTGTCACCCCGAGTGGGATGGGTATGCTCAAACGTGAGTCCCATGCTCTTCACACCACTGGAGTCAAGCAATCCTGGTTGAAGATGGCTGATAGACAGAAACCAGTCCTAGGATGCTTGATTCCGGTCTAGGAAAGACATGGCTTGGCAGTTCGGTCTGGACTGTTCCCATGAGGCAGAGGTTCAAGGCTGATTTGCATATGGCCATGTCTGAACTGGGGTGGTGTGGAGTGCAAAAAAATGATGGATTTAGTTCAAGATATCTGTACTGGGTGACTGTATGACAATGTTCTGCATTCCGTCCATCAACTTTTGGTTTTGAATTTTTCACCCCGAGTGGGAGGGGTATACTCATACGTGGGTCCGAGGTTCTCCACACCAGTGGAGTCAAGCTAACCTAGCTGAAGATGGCTGATAGCCAGAAACCAGTCCTAGGATGCTTTATTCGGGTCCAGGAAAGACATGGCTTGGTAGTTCGGGCTGGACTGTTCGCATGAGGCACAGGGTCAAGGCTGATTTGCATATGGCCATGTCTGAACTGGGGTGGTGTGGAGTGCAAAAAAAACAATGGATTAAGGCTCAGATCTCTGTACTGGGGTGAATGTATGACATTGTTTTGCATTCTGTCCATCAACTTTTGTTTTTGCATTTGTCACCCGAGTGGGATGGGTATGCTCAAACGTGAGTCCCATGCTCTTCACACCACTGGAGTCAAGCAATCCTGGTTGAAGATGGCTGATAGACAGAAACCAGTCCTAGGATGCTTGATTCCGGTCTAGGAAAGACATGGCTTGGCAGTTCGGGCTGGACTGTTCCCATGAGGCAGAGGTTCAAGGCTGATTTGCATATGGCCATGTCTGAACTGGGGTGGTGTGGAGTGCAAAAAAATGATGGATTTAGTTCAAGATCTCTGTACTGGGTGAATGTATGACAATGTTCTGCATTCCGTCCATCAACTTTTGGTTTTGAATTTTTCACCCCGAGTGGGATGGGTATACTCATACGTGGGTCCGAGGTTCTCCACACCAGTGGAGTCAAGCTAACCTAGCTGAAGATGGCTGATAGCCAGAAACCGGTCCTAGGATGCTTTATTCGGGTCCAGGAAAGACATGGCTTGGTAGTTCGGGCTGGACTGTTCGGATGAGGCACAGGGTCAAGGCTGATTTGCATATGGCCATGTCTGAACTGGGGTGGTGTGGAGTGCAAAGAAACAATGGATTTAGGTCCAGATCTCTGTACTTGGGTGAATGTATGACATTGTTCTGCTTTCTGTCCATCAACTTTTGTTTTTGCATTTGTCACCCCGAGTGGGATGGGTATGCTCAGACCTGAGTCCCATGCTCACCAAACCAATGGAGTCAAGCTATCCTGGCTGAAGACGGCGGAAATACAGAAACCGGTCCTAAGATGCTTGATCCCAGTCCAGGTAAGACATGGCTTGGCAGTTCGGGCTGGACCTTTCCTGGAGTTCTGGACTTTTTGGTTCCGTCCAGAGGTGTCAGGGAACAACACCCGAAGACCCCGGAGTTCCACCTGTCCAGTGCACAAATAAACAGAAACACGGGCTTCTCGATGGTGGCGTCAAAGACCAAAGGTTTATTACTGCAGGGACACAGAAGTCACAGAAACTACGCATGGGCAGTATCTAGGAGCCTGTTCGATTTGTACAAAGAGGGTTGCTCCTTATATACTGAAAATTGGGCTTCGGGCAAATTCTTCACATGTTAGTACATTCCCAAACCTTTGGGTCCTAAACAATAAATATTTGGTGTTGCACAGGAACCGTCGACAATATCTGATGACACAACATTACGAATGAGAGGTTCCCACTTTTCCATCATAATCTCATGTCAACTTTTCATTCAGGACCCGGACCGCCTCGTCGTAAATTTCGTTACCTCCCCCTAATAAAGGCCCAGAAGGAAAGGAGCAGAGCCAGGTGCAGAAGATAGAAAAGCAGGATAAGAGATGTTTGTGGGTTGTAAATGGGCAAGGCTACCAGCTTCGGCCGCCTAATCGTGATCAGGCCAACGGACATGAGAACCAGTTCAGCAGGGCTGGCCTCGGGCAGAGGAGGCAGCCTTTGTCGAGTCATGCAGCTACAGCGTAATCTGGTCTAAGGTGCACGTGTCACTAGAGAGGTGAATCTCCGGCTAAGGCTACGTGTCCTTAATCGAAATGAAGTGATCAGAGGTTATTGCGTATGTGAGGGCAAGAAACACAAAATGGCTGCCATGATCTAAGATGGATGCCATGGGTAGATCAGAAATGTGTTGGTTACAGGAGTACTCTTGCTCGTAGCGTAGCGAAAACACCAGGATATGCTAAATGGATCATTTGCGGTTCGCTGATACCAATATTATGTATTTCCGACAATATTGAAAACACGTGTTCAAATCGTCACGGAACCTCAGACCCTCCTTTTGCCCTTACATAGGCAATTACTCAGTCTATGTCAGAGTCTAATTCTATGCTCATCAGGTCAGTGACATGTTGTTGTATCATCATCCTTTCTCGCGCCTTTTCTCCAAACGCAGGTGGTTTTCTAAAACAGGTTGCAGCACAAAGACTACACAAAGCAGAACCACACTGGATAATCAGGCAGCATGAGAATAGGAATACTAAGATGACACCAATGACCATCAGAACCTTCCATCCCCACGCTGAGATCAGAGTCCAAAACCACTCCATGAAGGACCAGTTTCCCTTGTCTACGTGTATAGAGTCGGAAATCTTGTGTAGCTTAGAGATCGCCTCATAGACTGTTGGAACATTATTGGGAATAAAGACACAGCAGCTCGATTGGATCATTCTGCATACCCCACCTCGATCTGCAAGTATTACGTCTAGAACCATACGGTTCTGCAACGTCATGAGTCTATCCGCCTGAAGCTCAGCTGTCAAATTGCTAAGGGCACCAGCAGTTTCGGTAATAGTAGATTCAACTACCCGTGTTAGCTGACGTATGTTTCTACTATTGGCCATAGGCCCCCAGAACGGAAGGAAACCTTTGAAGAAGTCTCCAGCTTCCTGACCAGCGGTATCTTCCTTGCTGAAGACACCTCTTGCTACTCTGGTCTTGTGGTAGTCAGATGATGCAGTGTATGTTGGAGGCAATAATCGAGCAATATAACATGATCCTGAAAAGTCGGCAGGCAACCATGTATACGCTCTGTCTCGACAGATGAAGTAAGTACCCCTAGCAGTAAGAAAAGCAGGGGAAGAGTTAGACGGAAACACGTAAGTCTCTACGCACTCACTCCTCCCTAGCTGAGCTCTCGGATTTCTCCCATTACCTTGCAAACAGACTTGACCTCGGTGAGGTACGACCCAGATTGGAGTTGAGCTTTTACGCTTGCTTTCTCCCAAACTAAGGCGATACTCTGAAGAATTCCAACTCAAATATACTCGTAATTCGTCTCTAGGGTAAGATGGAGTATTATTGACGTCCTTGATCATGTCAATAATTCCCTGGACTAAAGCTTTGTTGGCAGAGTTATATTTAGTGGAACGTGGTGGACGTGGAGGATAGGTTTCAAGGGCATAAGCAAAGATGGTTTGAAGGGCCTGAAATGATCCATTATAGCTAAAAGGCAAAACCAGATAGGGAATGCCTTTATCCATAGTGTGGGGTATCAAGCCACACACCCAGCAGTCTGTAGTGTTAACTACCAGTTGGTGTTGGTGCAAGAGCTGTACAAAAGTGTTATTGATGAATTCAGAGCGTCGAGCTTGCTCATGTTCAGGAAACGAGTGAAAAGAGTGTATGGAAGAAACAGTAGAAGTAGCAGGATCAATAGGAGGTACTGTAGTTACTGGTACAAAAATTAAACTCATACCAAAGACGATTCCACCCACCAACGTTAACAAAACAATCAAAAATGTAATGGCACATTGTATCAAAAAGCATTTGCTGTGAAGAATTTTGTAAAGTCTGTTTCTGCGAACATAAATCACATTTTCTCGTTGCAGCACAGGAAGCTCCATCTTCTACAATCCGCTCGCGACCACTGATGATGTGTACGTAGATGAAAATGCCTCTATCAGCCCTGGGAGTTCCCAGAACCAACAGAAAGATCGACCTTGTGTCAGACCCCCGCAGATTCAACTAGGCACACAGCCACGACCCTACGGCTACCCAGACGGCAAGGCAATTTTAAAAACAATAAAACAATAGCAAACTTCCTGGCTGAAGGCAAAAGTTCTAAATTTCAAAATATCACAATAGGCAGTTTCCTGCTTTATTTGTCCATATTACGAGGTCGTAAGTTGTATCTTTGTTTTGCAGGAACTGTTTGATCGGCAAATAACGTATCACTAGTAGCTGTTGCAGTGTTCAGGTTCGCAGATGACAGAGTTTTTTCTGATGCAGAGGACAAATGTTCAGAGTTCAGAGGAGTCTTTTCAGGAGGAGAGTCAGAGTTCGGAGTGTCAGTTACCAATTCGGCATCGCTGAAAGGGATAAACTTGGGCGTTTGCTCGCATTCAGAGGCACCAATTCCCTTCTTCACCCAGTCGTCGTAAGGAAGTGGCAAAGGTACACGTTTGACATGAGTTGCGTGTATCCAGTGCTTACGTCCAGCCACACGAACGGCAGTTCTCGTTGCAAGCAGCACCTGGAAAGGTCCGACAAACTTGGGTTGAAGGTTCTTTGTTCTCGCGAAATTTCGGACCACAACGTGGTCGCCGGGTTTCAGCTGATGCCCTGGACTCTCCGGAGGCTTTGGCAATGCATCGAAAACCTGTTGGTGAATAAGACTCAATTTAGCAGTCAAGTCGTAAAGGTAATCGATCAACATAGGATATTCTAGAGAACAAAACTCCTTTGGCCTAGGCACACCCCAAACATTTGCCGGACGGCCAAAAACAATTTCGTAAGGACTAAGCCCTACTCTAGAATGTACAGTTGCTCTCGTTGATAACAAAGCCAAGGGTAGTGTGTCTGGCCAGGATAAACCCGTGGATGCCTGTATTTTAGCTAGTTTTAGTTTGAGGGTGCCATTGTAACCCTCAACTAAACCAGCAGACTCGGGATGGTTTGCACTATGAAATTTCTGTTTAATGCCCAAACCAGCACACACACTCTGCATAACTTTCCCTATAAACTCACTTCCGTTATCTGACCATACAATCCGTGGCATTCCATACCTAGGGAAATATTCTTTGAGAAGAATTTTGGCAGTTGATAGGGCAGTATTGTCCTTTAGTGGATATGCTTCGACCCATCTGGAAAATGCACAGACTACCACCAGGACGTATTTTAAATTATTATAGCGATCCATGTGTATGAAATCTAGCTGAATCACTTCAAAGGGGCAAGAAGGAGGAGCGAAGTGGCCAGCAGGAGTTGGGGTTCCCTTGCCAGGATTATGCATCAGGCATACCATACAATTTTTCACCACTCTCTCTGCACACTTACTGATCCCATCATTCTTCCAGACCGGAGCCAACATCTTACAGATTCCTTTAGAACTTATATGCGCTACTCCATGCGCCATTGTCACCACTGCAAGCACATACGCATCAGGCAACATCCAACGCTGTTGTTCTGACAAATCAATCCAACACCCACTCGAATCCAACTTGCCCGAACTTTCTTTCCATGCACGTTTTTCCTCCTCAGTTGCCTCTTTCTGAATCTCTTTCACACTTTCCACTGTATCCTCACACATTCCAGACTCGGAAATCCATCTTGCAGACGTAGCAACATACATTCTACTCATCATATCTCTAGCTGTTTGTTTAGTGGTCTCATCAGCAAAAGCATTCCCACGACCAACATCATCCGTGATTGCTTTATGAGCACTGCACTTCACAATCGCAACTTCAGTCGGCAAGGTTAGAGATTCCAACAGGTCGTTAACTAGCTGACCATGTTGAATCTTAGTCCCATGGAAGGTAATGAAACCTCTTTCTTTCCACAAACGGCCAAAACTATGGGCCACACCAAACGCGTACTGACTATCTGTAAACACATTCACTCTCTTTCCCTTAGCTAAAACACACGCTCTTGTTAGAGCTATTAATTCTGCAGCTTGGGCAGAATTCTGACTCACTCTTGCAGTCTCCACAATCGTTCTTAAAGTCGTTACCGCATAGGCAGCAGTCACATCACCATTCTCCAATTTAAAGCATGACCCATCAACATACAACGTGCCATCTGGATCTGACAACGGAGTGTCTTTTAAATCAATTCGTCCTTTTGTCTCTTCCTCGGTTCTAAAACAGCAATCATGGGGCTCGGAATCACTCGACTCTTGATTAGTCGGCAACAATGTTGCTGGATTCAATACATTGCATCTTTTAATCTGAACATGACTTGCTAGCAGTGTCAGCTCATAGCCAGATAATCTCGCACTGGTAAGGTGTTGCGTCTTGGTTCGGTTCATGAGTGTATCCACTGCATGAGGAACCATGACCACTAGCATGTTGTTCATCACCAAACCAGCAGATTGTTGAATGGAAGCCGCAGCTGCCGCTGTAGCTCTCAAACAACTAGGTAACGCTCTGGCTACCGGATCTAATGTTGATGAAAAATATGCACAAGGGCGTTGTTTATCACCAAATTTCTGTGTCAGAACACTCAACGCGCAACCTTCTCTCTCGTGAACATCGAGTGTGAATGGCTTGCTGTAATCAGGTGTACCCAATACAGGAGCTGAACACAATGCTTTTTGTAACTCAGAAAAACTCTCCTGACATTCATCAGACCATGGCACCGGACTCGGAACATTTTTCCCAGTCAAAGCTACCAACGGTTTTGCTAAAAGAGAAAAATTTGGGATCCACTGCCTACAGTAAGAGGTAATACCTAGAAAGGCACGTACTTCTCTCTGTGTGCGGGGAACACTCATCTGCGTAATTGCTTTTATTCTTTCTGGGGTCAACTTCCTTCCCTCCTTTGACAAGAGATGACCTAGGTAGGTCACTTCTTGGCAGCAGTATTGAATTTTCGAAGGTGATACCTTATGATTCAAATTGGACAAATGATGCAATAACGAAATCGTAGCTGCTTTGCAAGTTTCCTTGTCATCGGCAGCCACTAGAAGATCGTCTACATACTGCACTAGAGCCGAACCTTGAGGAAGTACAAAAGAATCTAACTGACTTTTTAATGCCTGACTGTAAATGGATGGGCTCTCACAATAGCCTTGTGGAGCGCGTTTAAACCTGAAGCTTCGACCTCCTAGACAGATGCCGAAAATATCTCTGCTTTCTTCGGCTATCGGAATGCTGAAAAAGGCATTCTTCAAGTCGATGACTGAAAACCATGTGGCTGTAGCAGGAATCAATGTTAACAAGGCAGTAATATCTGGAACTACAGGAAACTGCGGGACCACAATCTTATTAACTTCTCTGAGGTCAATGACAAACCTATACACTGGAGGCTTTGTAGGATCAGTTCGTTTCAAAATCAGTAATACAGGGCTGTTACAGACATTTCCTCTAGTTTCTTCAACCACACCTTTCTTAATCAAATCTTGTACAATCAATAAAAGTGCTCGTTCACCTTCACTAGATATTTTGTATTGAGGAATTCGTGGAAATTTTACATTTGCTTTCAAAGTGACTACATATGGTGGTATTTCTAAAAGGCCTACATCGTTAGGACCAGTCGCCCAAAGAGTATCAGGGAGTGAACGCAGCTCTGGCGGGAGTGCATCCATTGACAAGTACATCGGAGAGGTGATTCTTTTGCCCAATGTAAGCTGTACTCCTTCCGGAGAACAGTACAATGTCGCATATAGGCGTTTTAACAAGGCTAAACCAAGCAGATTTTCATTACAACCTGTCGTCAAAATCAGGGGTGATTTCAATTGACACGGTCCAACAGAAATAGACAAAGGACCAGATATGGGGTTGTAAACAGGGGCGCCTGAAAAACCTACAGAAACATTTGTTGAGCCGGACAAAGGTGCGCCAGGGAGTTTCGCATGAATGATAGAACTTTTTGCTGCACCAGTATCCAACAGAAACGGTTCGACTACACCTGATGTTGCTACTGCGACATAAGGCCCACTCTGATCCACTGGAACTGATACTACTCCCTCTCTCTGTCCATGGCTGTCCTAGTACCCATTTTGCTGAAATCCCTCATCCACTTCACAATAGTCTTCAACAAGATACTGTTGAGATCTATTTTGCTGGGCAGACTGTCCATTTCGTTGATCAAAGTGATTGGAAGGGCGATCATTCGTCTGTGGAGGCATAGCACCTCGTCCTCGACCTCTAGAATTCTGCACAAAACCACCACGACCTCTCTGAGCTGCTGCTGCATTATTTTGCGCTAAGACTGGACACTCATTCTTGTAGTGACCCTCTTTCTTACAGTACGCACACTGGTTCCACTGATATTGAGGTCTCGGTGAACTATAATCTGTCCTTTGATATGACCCTTGTTGCGTATTAGTCTGATTCATGCGAGGCGGATACGCCTGTTGCAAGAGAACTTTAGTCTTTAAGTCTTTCGTTTTCTTATCTGATTTCTCTTTCTCCTCTTTCTCCCTATTTTCATGATACTGTGCAGTTGCAAGTATTTGCGCAGTTGTAGAGACAGCCCACGCACTCTCGGAATCTTTTAATTTGTTGCATAACTCAGGTAACAAATTATGTACGAATTTATCGACAAACAGTCTCTGTCCTCCTTCTGTGCTCATATCCTGACCACTATGATCTACAAAAGTCTCTTCGAACCTCGTGAAAAAGTCGGAGACACTTTCGTCTTTCTTTTGCCTGCATGCGGACAACTTGTCCCAATTAACGCGCAATGCGGGCATCAGAGTCTTCATTAAGTCGATTATCCTACCTGGAAGATTAGCAATTAGAGGTTCGGGTTTGGAACCACCTATTTGCTGACCATCCGCTGCAATGATAGCTGCCCAATCACCACCTAGGGCAACTGGATGATTCTCTTTACGAATTTTAGCCCAAATTGGTTGTGGAACTACATTCCCAAATAACATGTCGATGTCCGCTAAGTTCATTACACAAGCCTCAACTGTTTGCGCTAGTTCCTTATAGTACCCAGCAGGATTCTTACGCGGATCTGGCAAGGCCTGCTTCACTGCTAACACTTCGGCTCGCTTCCACGGAATGTGTATCCACACTCTTTGGAATTGGGCCGGAGCGGCTGCAATACCATTAATGGCATCAGCTTGCACAGCTTCGCGCCAAATTGGAGGAACCTCCCTCATTGGATATTGGCGAGTCTGCTTCGTACTACCTTTCTCTAAATCTCTCAGTGAACGAAGCGATGGATCATTACTATAACTTAAAATCAGTTCCATCGCTTCTTTTATATTTTGACCTACTATCATTCCTGCAGCAAACTCTTTCTGAACCTTAATTAAGTCTTCTAAATTAGATTCAGAGTCATCTTCTTCTAATTCTTCACGTAAAAGGGAGCACATCTCGTCAAAAACATATCGTTGCGTTGGTTCATTCCACTGCATAAATATATCTAGTACATCTCTCGTGCTATATCTCCTACTCTTCGAAATCCATCTGAGAGCCGTGGAATCTAATATTCCCCGTTCCTCAGTACTCGGAAGCTGACTACGTCTTTGTACAGAGTCAGAAGTAGGAGTCTTAATTAAAGTTTTATAGAGAGGAGACAGAATGCTAGAGACAGAATCAGTGATTCTTCGACGAACAGAGAGCGGAGTCAACATACTGGCAGATGCAGAGAACACAGTAGTAGTTGGAATAGATAGCGGAACAGTAGGAGTATCGAGGAAGATAGCTTGTGGAACAGTAGGTGTAAGCGATACAGGTACAGGTATAGAAGTCGGCAACCCAGGAAGAGGAGGTGCCGTAGGAACATTCACATTGACCACAGGAGGTACAGGAGCTTGATTCTGAGGGGCAGGAGCAGGAATACCAGGTTGTCCAGCAACCGGCAATTGAACATTCGGTACAGGTGGAGCCGTAGCACCTTGTGCATACGGTGGAGGTGACCGTAACAGATAAGACAACAGAGGATCGTTTTCGGGGTCCTCCAGTATCTTAGCTGTTTTCGATGGCAAGGCAGGATAGCACTTGTCAATCGCTAAATTATGCTCTCTAATGGCCACCTCTATGGCCTTCTCAGACTCGTTAACTTGCAGCTGTTTGGCCGCTTGTTCTAAAGTCAACTCTTCTTGCTCTTTCTGTTCTTTCTTCAACCTTTTAATTTCTCTCTGTTTAGATTCTTTTCGCCAGTAACGGAAAGAATCAAACATTGCCGGCCGGGCTTTCTTCCTAAACAATTTCGCTTCTAAATTATCGAGGATTTCGGGTTCAAAACTACCATGTAGTGGCCAACTAAGGACACCATCCTTTTCCGTATAGCGGACCCATACCTCATTATAAGATATAGGACCCACACCATGCTTACAGTACAGATCATATAAGGGAGTCCCAATCGGAGGAACCAGACATGAGTCCTCCAATCGTGAATCACTGTTGCAACCAAAACAAGACAACATACAATTTCTCCGACTTACCATTTTGCAATCCGGAACACAGAACAAACAAAACAAGAAACAGATATGTGCACCTGAACCAAGAACTTAGGCCTACCAAAAGCGAACTGATGTATCGATACCCAAATTAAACCAAATAGATTATCGTAACCAGAACAACCAGTGATAATCTTACGAAACCAAACCAAACCAAGAACCACAAAGCATTTTAACAACCCTCACGAAGTAACCAACTAGCAACCACTAAATACTTAACTGAGGCACTGAAGACGTCACCAATGAGAAACCCGTCACGTTTCGCCGTACTAAGGACTGCACCTCGGGTCCAAGACAGGGCGACGGTCAAGGCAACGGCCCACTGCAGCCGTCCTGAACGGGAACCCTCGTGGAAGAGAACTTCGGGCCACTTTTGCGATATGCCGGGATCGATGAAGTGGGGTGCCTCCCTCAGGAATCTTCACACGAAGCTTCTCGAACTCTTCAGGCTTTTGGACCGGTACCGAATGACGTCGCCCCACGTTGGGCGCCAATTGGAGTTCTGGACTTTTTGGTTCCGTCCAGAGGTGTCAGGGAACAACACCCGAAGACCCCGGAGTTCCACCTGTCTTGGTGCACAAATAAACAGAAACACGGGCTTCTCGATGGTGGCGTCAAAGACCAAAGGTTTATTACTGCAGGGACACAGAAGTCACAGAAACTACGCATGGGCAGTATCTAGGAGCCTGTTCGATTTGTACAAAGAGGGTTGCTCCTTATATACTGAAAATTGGGCTTCGGGCAAATTCTTCACATGTTAGTACATTCCCAAACCTTTGTATCCTAAACAATAAATATTTGGCGTTGCACAGGAACCGTCGACAATATCTGATGACACAACATTACGAATGAGAGGTTCCCACTTGTCCATCATAATCTCATGTCAACTTTTCATTCAGGACCCGGACCGCCTCGTCGTAAATTTCGTTACCCCCCCCTAATAAAGGCCCAGAAGGAAAGGAGCAGAGCCAGGTGCAGAAGATAGAAAAGCAGGATAAGAGATGTTTGTGGGTTGTAAATGGGCAAGGCTACCAGCTTCGGCCGCCTAATCGTGATCAGGCCAAAGGACATGAGAACCAGTTCAGCAGGGCTGGCCTCGGGCAGAGGAGGCAGCCTTTGTCGAGTCATGCAGCTACAGTGTAATCTGGTCTAAGGTGCACGTGTCACTAGAGAGGTGAATCTCCGGCTAAGGCTACGTGTCCTTAATCGAAATGAAGTTATCAGAGGTTATTGCGTATGTGAGGGCAAGAAACACAAAATGGCTGCCATGATCTAAGATGGATGCCATGGGTAGATCAGAAATGTGTTGGTTACAGGAGTACTCTTGCTCGTAGCGTAGCGAAAACACCAGGATATGCAAAATGGATCATTTGCGGTTCGCTGATACCAATATTATGTATTTCCGACAATATTGAAAACACGGGTTCAAATCGTCACGGAACCTCATTCCCATGAGGCATAGGGTCAAGGCTGAGTTGCATATTGCCATGTCTGAACTGGTGTGGTGTGAAGTGCAAAAAAAACAATGGATTAAGGTTCAGATCTCTGTACTGGGGTGAATGTATGACATTGTTTTGCATTCTGTCCATCAACTTTTGCTTTGGCATTTGTCACCCCGAGTGGGATGGGTATGCTCCGACGTGAGTCCCATGCTCTCCACACCACTGGAGTCAAGCTATCCTGGCTGAAGACGGTTGATATCCAGAAATCGGTGCTAGGATGCTAGATTCTGGTCTAGGAAAGACATGGCTTGGCAGTTCGGGCTGGACTGTTTCCACGAGGTACAGGGTCAAGGCTGATTTGCATATGGTTATGTCTAAACTAGGGTATTGTGGAGTGCAAAAAAACGATGGATTTAGGCCCAGATCTCTGTACTGGGGTGAATGTATGACATTGTTCTGCATTCTGTCCATCAACTTTTGTTTTTTCATTTGTCACCCCGAGTGGGATGGGTATGCTCAGACGTGAGCCCCAGTCTCTCCACACCACTGGAGTCAAGATATCCTAGCTGAAGACGGCTCATAGCTAGAAACCTGTCCTAGGATGCTTGAGTCTGGTCCAGGAAAGACATGGCTTGGCAGTTCGGGCTGGACTGTTCCCATGAGGCACAGGGTCAAGGCTGATTTGCATATGGCCATTTCTGAACTGGGGTGGTGTGGAGTGCAAAAAAAACAATGGATTTAGGCTCAGATGTCTGTACTGGGGTGAATGTATGACATTGTTTTGCATACTGTCCATCAACTTTTGATTTTGCATTTGTCACACCGAGTGGGACGGGTATGCTTAGACATGAGTATCATGCTCTCCACACCACTGGAGTCAAGCTATCCTGGCTGAAGACGGCTGATAGCCAGAAACAGGTCCTAGATGCTTGATTCCGGTCCTGGAAAGACATGGCTTGGCAGTTCGGGCTGGACTGTTCCCATGAGGCAAAGGGTCAAGGCTGATCTGCATATTGCCATGTCTGAACTGGGGTGGTGTGGAGTGCAAAAAAATGATAGATTTAGGCCGAGATCTCTGTACTGGGGTGAATGTATGACATCGTTCCGTATTCTTCCATCAACTTTTGTTTTTGCATTTGTCACCCAAGTGGGATGGGTATGCTCAGACGTGAGTTCCATGCTCTCCACACCACTGGAGTCAAGTTATCCTGGCTGAAGACGGCTGATAGCCAGAAACCGGTCCTAGGATGCTTGATTCCTGCCCAGGAAAGACATGGCTTGGCAGTTTGGGCTGGACTGTTCCCATGAGGCACAGGGTCAAGGCTGATTTGCATATGGCCATGTCTGAACTGGGGTGGTGTGGAGTGCAAAAAACGATCGATTTAGGCCCAGATCTCTGTACTGGGGTGAATGTATGACACTGTTCTGCATTCTGTCCATCAACTTTAGATTTTTCATTTGTCACCCCGAGTCGGATGGGTATGCTCAGACGTGAGTCCCAGGCTCTCCACACCACTGGAGTCAAGCTATCCTGGCTGAAGACGGCTCATAGCTAAAAACCTGTCCTAGGATGCTTGATTCCGGTCCAGGAAAGACATGGCTTGGCAGTTCGGGCTGGACTGTTCCCATGAGGCACAGGGTCAAGGCTGATCTGCATATCGCCATGTCTGAACTGGGATGGTGTGGAGTGCAAAAAAACAATGGATTTAGGCCCAGATCTCTGTTCTGGGGTGAATAAATGACATTGTTCTGCATTCTGTCCATCATCTTTTGTTTTTGCATTTGTCACCCTGAGTGGGATGGGTATGCTCAGACGTGAGTCCCATGCTCTCCACACCACTGGAGTCAAGCTATCCTGGCTAAAGACGGCTGATAGCCAGAAACCGGTTCGAGGATGTTTGATTCCGGTCCAGGTAAGACATGGCTTGGCAGTTTGTGCTTGACTTTTCCCATGAGGCACAGTGTCAAGGCTGAGTTGCATATGGCCATGTCTGAACTGGGGTGGTGTGGAGTGCAAAAAAAACAATGGATTTAGGCTCAGATCTCTGTACTGGGGTGAATGTATGACATTGTTTTGCATTCTATCCATCAACTTTTGTTTTTGCATTTGTCACCCCGAGTGGGATGGGTATGCTCAGACGTGAATCCCATGGTCTCCACACTTCTGGAGTCAAGCTATCCGGGCAGAAGACGGCTGCTAACCAGAAACTGGTCCTAGGCTGCTTGATTCCGGTCCAGGAAATACATGGCTTGGCAGTTCGGGCTGGACTGTTCCCATGATGTACAGGGTCAAGGCTGATTTGCATATGGCCATGTCTGAACTGCGGTGGTGTGGAGTGCAGAAAAACGATAGTTTAGCCCCAGATCTCTGTACTGGGGTGAATGTATGACATTGTTCTGCATTCTATCCATCAACTTTGTTTTTTCATTTGTCAACCCTAGTGGGATGTGTATGCTCAGACGTGAGTCCCAGGTTCTCCACACCACTGGAGTCAAGCTATCCTGGCTGAAGACGGCTGATAGCCAGAAACCGGTCCTAGGATGCTTGATTCCGGTCCAGTAAAGACATGGATTGAAAGTTTGGGCTGGACTGTTCCCAGGAGGCAGAGGGTCAAGGCTTATTTGCATGTGGCCATGTCTAAACTGGGGTAGTGTGGAGTGCAAAAAAAATGATTAATTTAGTTCCAGGTCTCTGTACTGGGTTGAATGTATGACATTTTTCTGCATTCTGTGCATCAACTTTTGTTTTTGAATTTGTGACCCCGAGTTGGATGGGTATGCTCAGACGTGAGTCCCATGCTCTTCACACCACTGAAGTCAAGCAATCCTGGCTGAAGACTGCTCCTAGCTAGTATCCTGTCCTAGGATGCTTAATTCCGGTCCAGGAAAGACATCGCTTGGCAGTTCGGGCTGGACTGTTCCCATGAGGCACAGGGTCAAGGCTGATTTGCATATCGCCATGTCTGAACTGGGGTGGTGTGGAGTACAAAAAAACAATGGATTTAGGCTCAGATGTCTGTACTGGGGTGAATGTATGACGTTGTTTTGCATACTGTCCATCAACTTTTGATTTTGCATTTGTCACACCGAGTGGGCGGGTATGCTCAGACATGAGTGCCATGCTCTCCACACCACTGGAGTCAAGCTATCCTGGCTGAAGACGGCTGATATACAGAAACCGGTCCTAAGATGCGTGATCCCGGTCCAGGTAAGACATGGCTTGGCAGTTCGGGATGGACTTTTCCCATGAGGCACAGGGTCAAGGCTGCGTTGCATATGGCCATTTCTGAACTGGGGTGGTGTGGAGTAAAACAAAACAATGGATTTAGGCTCAGATGTCTGTACTGGGGTGAATGTATGACATTGTTTTGCATACTGTCCATCAACTTTTGATTTTGCATTTGTCACACCGAGTGGGACGGGTATGCTCAGACATGAGTACCATGCTCTCCACACCACTGGAGTCAAGCTATCCTGGCTGAAGACGGCTGATATACAGAAACCGGTCCTAAGATGCGTGATCCCGGTCCAGGTAAGACATGGCTTGGCAGTTCGGGCTGGACCTTTCCCATGAGGCACAGGGTCAAGGCTGAGTTGCATATGGCCATTTCTGAACTGGGGTGGTGTGGGGTACAAAAAAAAACAATGGATTTAGGCTCAGATGTCTGTACTGGGGTGAATGTATGACATTGTTTTGCATACTGTCCATCAACTTTTGATTTTGCATTTGTCACACCGAGTGGGACGGGTATGCTCAGACATGAGTACCATGCTCTCCACACCACTGGAGTCAAGCTATCCTGGCTGAAGACGGCTGATAGCCAGAAACCGGTCCAAGGATGCTTGATTCCCATCCAGGAAAGACATGGCTTGGCAGTTCGGGCTGGACTGATCATATGAGGCACAGGGTCAAGGCTGATTTTGCTTATGGCCATGTCTGAACTGGGGTGGTGTGGATTGCAAAAAAATAATGGATTTAGACCCAGATCTCTGTATTGGGGTGAATGTATGACATTTATTTGCATTCTGTCCATCAACTTTTGTTTTTGAATTTGTCACCCCGAGTGGGATGGGTATGCTCAGACGTGAGTCCCATGCTCTTCACACCACTAGAGTCAAGCTATCCTGGATGAAGATGGCTGATAGCCAGAAACTGGTCCTAGGATGCTTGATTCCGGTCCAGGAAAGACATGGCTTGGCAGTTCGGGCTGGACTGTTCCCATGAGGTACAGGGTCAAGTCTGATTTGCATATCGCCATATCTGAACTGGGGTGGTGTGGAGTGCAAAAAAACGATGGATTTAGGCCCAGATCTCTGTACTGGGGTGAATGTATGACATTGTTCTGCATTCTGTCCATCAACTTTTGTTTTTTCATTTGTCACCCAGAGTGGGATGGGTATGCACAGACGTGAGTCCCTGTCTCTCCACACCACTAGAGTCAAGCTATCCTAGCTGAAGACGGCTCATAGCTAGAAACCTGTCCTAGGATGCTTGATTCTGGTCCAGGAAAGACATGGCTTGGCAGTTCGCGCTGGACTGTTCCCATGAGGCACAGGGTCAAGGCTGATTTGCATATGGCCATGTCTGAACTGGCGTGGTGTAGAGTACAAAGAAACGATGGATTTAGGTCCGGATCTCTGTACTTGGGTGAATGTATGACATTGTTCTGCTTTCTGTCCATCAACTTTTGTTTTTGCATTTGTCACCCCGAGTGGGATAGTTATGCTCAGACCTGAGTCCCATGCTCACCAAACCACTGGAGTCAAGCTATCCTGGCTGAAGACGGCTGATATACAGAAACCGGTCCTAAGATGCGTGATCCCGGTCCAGGTAAGACATGGCTTGGCAGTTCAGGCTGGACCTTTCCCATGAGGCACAGGGTCAAGGCTGAGTTGCATATGGCCATTTCTGAACTGGGGTGGTGTGGAGTACAAAAAAAACAATGGATTTAGGCTCAGATGTCTGTACTGGGGTGAATGTATGACATTGTTTTGCATACTGTCCATCAACTTTTGATTTTGCATTTGGAGTCAAGCTATCCTGGCTGAAGACGGCTGATAGCCAGAAACAGGTCCTAGATGCTTGATTCCGGTCCTGGAAAGACATGGCTTGGCAGTTCGCGCTGGACTGTTCCCATGAGGCAAAGGGTCAAGGCTGATCTGCATATTGCCATGTCTGAACTGGGGTGGTGTGGAGTGCAAAATAATGATAGATTTAGGCCGAGATCTCTGTACTGGGGTGAATGTATGACATTGTTCCGCATTCTTCCATCAACTTTTGTTTTTGCATTTGTCACCCCGAGTGGGATGGGTATGCTCAAACATGAATTCAATGCGCTCCACACCACTGGAGTCTAGCTATCCTGACTAAAGATGGCTGATAGCCAGAAACAGATCCTAGGATGCTTGATTCCGGTCCAGGGAAGACATGGCTTGGCAGTTCGGGCTGGACTGTTCCCATGAGGCACAGGGTCAAGGCTATTTTGCATATGGCCATGTCTGAACTGGGGTGGTGTGGAGTGCAAAAAAAGATGGATTTAGGCACAGATCCGTGTACTGGGGTGAATGTATGACATTGTTCTGCTTTCTGTCCATCACCTTTTGTTTTTGCATTTGTCACCCCGAGTGGGATGGGTATGCTCAGACGTGAGTCCCATGCTCTCCACACCACTGGAGTAATGCTATCCTGGCAGAAGATGGCTGATAGCCAGAAACAGGTCCTAGGATGCTTGATCCCAGTTAAGGGTGGGCGTAAAATCCGTTTCGCTGGCGAATTTGCGGATTTTCCGCGATTTCGCGATCCGCGAATCTCGCGAAATCGCGGTAAAATCCACGAATCAGCGGGGACGAATTTTCAGCCAAGCAAGGGTTACAGCAGCAGGTGCAAAAGTTGAACCTAATTTCTTTGTAACCTTTTACAAAAGGGTTACAAACAAATTAACTTCAACTTGGACACCTGCTGCTAATTGCTTCCTTGCGCCTCGTTGCCTACTTGCAACTATTCTCTGCCCCTGCTCTGACCCTTGAAGCAGGGTCAGAGAATAGTTACAAGTAGGCAACGAGGCACCTGTCCAAGGAATTAAACCTCATCAGGAAGCACTTACAGATATAAAAAACAGGAAGAAGGGAGAGGATGGCAAATACACCCATTTTGAGTTGTCAGGAGGGGTTAAACTAAAAGAGACCTTTACAGCACAATTTTCATATGCATTTTGCTAAAAATGAAAAGCTTATGTTCTGTAGGGGCAACTCAGGAATCTGGCCCTTCAGAGATCCGGCCTCTCTTTCTTTCTCTCGTTCTCTCTCTCCCTCTCTCTTTCCCTCTCTTTCTCTCTATCTATCTATCTATCTATCTATCTATCTATCTATCTATCTATCTATCTCTCTCTCCCTCTCCCATAAACGACTGCATGGGTAACTTCGCTATGCAAGCGGCTCGCGAAGACGAAAAAAGCCCAGCAAACATGCAAAAAACCCCATGAACACGCAAAAAAACGCCGCGAACACGCAAAAAAGACAAAAATCCGCAAATTCGCACACATTCGTGAATTTTGCAGATCGCGAATTCGCAAATCCGCAAATTCGCGGATCGTGAATTCGCAAAATTCGCCCATGCTTAATTCCGGTCCAGGAAAGACATGGCTTGGCAGTTCGGGCTGGACTGTTCCAATGAGGCACAGGGTCAAGGCAGATGTGCAGATGGCCATGTCTGAACTGGGTTGGTGTGGAGTGCACAAAAACAATGGCATTATGCCCAGATCTCTGTACAGGGGTGAATGTATGACATTGTTCTGCTTTCTGTCCATCAACTTTTGTTTTTGCATTTGTCACGCCGAGTGGGATTGGTATGCTCAGACGTGAGTCCCATGCTCTCCACACCACTGGAGTCAAGCTATCCTGGCTGAAGACGGCTGACAGCCAGAAACCGGTCCTAGGATGCTTGATTCTGGTCCTGGAAAGACATGGCTCAGCAGTTCGGGCTGGACTGTTCCCATGAGGCACAGGGTCAAGGCTGATTGCATATGTCTGAACTGGGGTGGTGTAGAGTGCAAAAAAATATTGGATTTAGGTCCTGATCTCTGTAATGGTGTGAATGTATGACATTGTTCTGCATTCTGTCCATCAACTTCTGTTTTTGCATTTGTCACCCACGAGTGGAATGGGTATGATCAGACGTGAGTCCCATGCTCTCCACACCATTGGAGTCAAGCTATCCTGGCTGAAGACGGCTGATAGCCAGAAATCGGTCCTAGGATGCTTGATTCCGGCCCAGGAAATACCTGGCTTGGCAATTCGGGCTAGACTGTTCCCATGAGGCACAGGGTCAAGGATGATTTGCATATCGCCATGTCTGAACTGGGGTGGTGTGGAGTGCAAAGAAGCAATGGATTTAGATCCAGATCTCTGTACTGGGGTGAATGTATGACATTGTTTTGCATTCTGTCCATCAACTTTTGTTTTTGCATTTGTCACCCCGAGTGGGATGGGTATGCTCAGACGTGAGTCCCATGCTCTCCTTACCACTGGAGTCAAGCTATCCAGGCTGAAGAAGGCTGATAGCCAGAAACCCGTCCGAGGATGCTTGATTCCGGTCCAGGTAAGACATGGCTTGGCAGTTCGGGCTGGACTTTTCCCATGAGGCACAGGGTCAAGGCTGAGTTGCATATGGCCATGTCTGAACTGGGGTGGTGTGGAGTGCAAAAAAAAACAATGGATTTAGGCTCAGAACTCTATACTGGGGTGAATGTATGACATTGTTTTGCATTCCATCCATCAACTTTTGTTTTTGCATTTGTCACCCCGAGTGGGATGGGTATGCTCAGACATGAATTCCATGCTCTCCACACCACTGGAGTCTAGCTATCCTGGCTGAAGATGGCTGATAGCCAGAGAACGGTCCTAGGTTGCTTGATTCCGGTCCTGGAAAGACATGGGTTGGCAGTTCAGGCTGGACTGTTCCCATGAGGCGCAGGGTCAAGGCTGATTTGCATATGGACATGTCTGAACTGGAGGTGTGGAGTACAAAAGAATGATGGATTTAGGCCCAGACCTCTGTACTGGGGTAAAGGTATGACATTGTTCTGCATTCTATCCATCAACTTTTGTTTTTGCATTTGTCACCCCAAGTGGGATGGGTATGCTCAGATGTGAGTACCATGCTCTCCACACCACTGGAGTCAAGCTATTCTGGTTAAATATGGCTGATAGTCAGAAACCGGTCCAAAGATGCTTGATTCCGGTCCAGGAAAGACATGGCTTGGCAGTTCGGGCTGGACTGTTCCCATGAGGCACAGGGTCAAGGCTGATTTACATATGGCCATGTCTGAACTGGGGTGGTGTGGAGTGCAAAAAAAGATGGATTTAGGCACAGATCTCTGTACTGGGGTGAATGTATGACATTGTTCTGCTTTCTGTCCATCAACTTTTGTTTTTGCATTTGTTACCCCGAGTGGGCTGGGTATGCTCTGACGTGAGTCCCATGCTCTCCACATCACTGGAGTCAAGCTATCCTGGCTAAAGATGGCTGATAGTCAGAAACCGGTCCAAAGATGCTTGATTCCGGTCCTGGAAAGACATGGCTTGGCAGTTCAGGCTGGACTGTTCCCTTGAGGCACAGAGTCAAGGCTGATTTGCATATGGACATGTCTAAACTGGGGTGTTGTGGAGTGCAAAAAAAACAATGGATTCAGGCCCAGATCTCTGTACTGGGGTGAATGTATGATATTGTTCTGCATTCTGTCCATCAACCTTTGTTTTTCCATTTATCACCCGAGTGGGATGGGTATGCTCAGACGTGAGTCCCATGCTCTCCACACCAATGGAGTCAAGCTATCCTGGTTGAAGACGGCTGATAGCCAGAAACTGGTCCTAGGATGCTTGATTCCAGCCCAGGAAAGACATGGCTTGGCAGTTCGGGCTGGACTGTTCCCATGAGGCACAGGGTCGAGGCTGATTTGCATATTGCCATGTCTGAACAGAAGTGGTGTGGAGTGAAAAAAATCGATGGATTTAGGCCCAGATCTCTGTACTGGGGTGAATTTATGACATTGTTCTGCTTTCTGTCCATCAACTTTTGTTTTTGCATTTTTCACCCCGAGTTGGATGGGAATGCTCAGACGTGAGTCCCATGCTCTCCAAACCACTGGAGTCAAGCTATCCTTATTGAAGACGGCTGATAGCCAGAAACTGGTCCAAGGATGCTTGATTCCAGTCCAGGAAAGACATGGCTTGACAGTTCAGGTTTGACAGCCAAGCCAAGAGGCACAGGGTCAAGACTGAGTAGCATATGGCCATGTCTGAACTGGAGGGGTGTGGAGTATAAAAAAACGATGGATTTAGGCTCAGATCTCTGTACAGTGGTGAATGTATGACATTGTTCTGCATTCTGTCCATCATATTTTGTTTTTGCATTTGTCACCCCGAGTGGGATGGGTATGCTCAGATGGGAGTCCCATGCTCTCCACACCACTGGAGTCAGGCTATCCTGGCTGAAGATGGCTGATAGCCAGAAACCAGTCCTAGGATGCTTGATTCTGGTCTAGGAAAGACATGGCTTGGCAGTACGGGCTGTACTGTTCCCATGAGGCACAGGGTCAAGACTGAGTAGCATATGGCCATGTCTGAACTGGAGGGGTGTGGAGTATAAAAAAACGATGGATTTAGGCTCAGATCTCTGTACAGTGGTGAATGTATGACATTGTTCTGCATTCTGTCCATCATATTTTGTTTTTGCATTTGTCACCCCGAGTGGGATGGGTATGCTCAGATGGGAGTCCCATGCTCTCTACACCACTGGAGTCAGGCTATCCTGGCTGAAGATGGCTGACAGCCAGACACCAGTCCTAGGATGCTTGATTCTGGTCCAGTAAAGACATGGTTTGGCAGTCCGGCTGGACTGTTCCCATGAGGCACAGGGTCAAGGCTGATTTGCATATGGCCATGTGTGAACTGGGGTGGTGTGGAGTGCAAAAAAATGATGGATTTAGGCCCAGATCTCTGTACTGGGATGAATGTATGATATTGTTCTGCATTCTGTCCATCAACTTTGGTTTTTGCATTTGTCTCCCCGAGTGGAATGGGTATGCCCAGGTGTGAGTCCCATGCTCTCCACACCACTGGAGTCAAGCTATCCTGGCTGAAGACGGCTGATAGCCAGAAACCGGTCCTAGGATGCTTGATTCCGGTCCAGGAAAGACACTGCTTGGCAGTTCAGGCTTGACTGTTCCCATGAGGCACAGGGTCAAGGCTGATTTGTAGATGGCCATATCTGAACTGGGGTGGTGTAAAGTACAAATAAACAATGGATTTAGGCCCAGATCTCTATGTACTGGGGTGAATGTATGACATTGTTTTGCATTCTGTCCATCAACTTTTGTTTTTGCATTTGTCACTCCGAGTGGAATGGGTATGCTCAGACGTGAGTCCCATGCTCTACACACCACTGGACTCAAGCTATCCTGGCTGAAGACGGCTGATAGCCAGAAACCGGTCCTAGGATGCTTGATTCCGGTCCAGAAAAGACATGGCTTGGCAGTTCGGGCTGGACTGTTCCTATGAGGCACAGGGTCAACGCTGATTTACATATGGCCATGTCTGAACTGGGGTGGTGTGGAGTGCAAACAAACCAATGGATTTAGGCCCAGATCTCTATGTACTGGGGTGAATGTATGACATTGTTTTGCATTCTGTCCATCAACTTTTGTTTTTGCATTTGTCACCCCGAGTGGGATGGGTATGCTCAGACGTGAGTCCCATGCTCTTCACACCACTGGAGTCAAGCTATCCTGGCTGAAGACGGCTGACAGCCAGAAACCGTTCCTAGGATGCTTGATTACGGTCCAGGAAAGATATGGCTTGGCAGTTCGGGCTGGACTGTTCCCATGAGGCACAGGGTCAAGGCTGATTTGCATATGGCCATGTCTGAACTGGGGTGGTGTGGAGTGCAAAAAAAACAAAGGATTTAGGCCCAGATCTCTGTACTGGGGTGACTGTATGACATTGTTTTGCATTCTGTCCATCAACCTTTGTTTTTGCATTTGTCACCCCGTGTGGGATGGGTATGCTCAGACGTGAGTCCCATGCTCTCCACACCACTGGAGATAAGCTACCCTGGCTGAAGATGGCTGATAGCCAGAAACCGGTCCTAGGATGCTTGATTCTGGTCCAGGAAAGACACAGCTTGGCAGTTCGGGCTGGGCTGTTCCGATGAGGCACAGGGTCAAGGCTGATTTGTAGATGGCCATATCTGAACTGGGGTGGTGTGGAGTTCAAATAAACAATGGATTTAGGCCCAGATCTCTGTACTGGGGTGACTGTATGACATTGTTTTGCATTCTGTCCATCAACTTTTGTTTTTGCCACTCCGAGTGGGATGGGTATGATCAGATGTGAGTCCCATGCTCTCCACACCACTGGAGTAAAGATATCCTGGCTGAAGACGGCTGATAGCCAGAAACCTGTCCTAGGATGCTTGATTCCGGTCCAGGAAATACCTGGCTTGGCAGTACGGGCTGGACTGTTCCTATGAGTCACAGTGTCAAGGCTGATTTGCATCTGGCCATGTCTGAACTTGGGTGGTGTGGAGTGAAAAAAATGATGGATTCAGGTCCAGATCTCTGTACTTGGGTGAATGTTTGACATTGTTTTGCATTCTGACCATCAACTTCTGTTTTTTGCATTTGTCACCCCGAGTGGGATGGGTATGCTCAGACGTGAGTCCTGTGCTCTCCACAACACTGGAGTCAAGCTATCCTGCCTGAAGACGGCTGATAGCCCGAAACCGGTCCTAGGATGCTTGATTCCGGTCCAGGAAAGACATGGCTTGGCCGTTCGGGCTGGACTGTTCCCATGAGGCACAGGGTCAAGGCAGAGTTGCAGATGGCCATGTCTGCGCTGGGTTGGTGTAGAGTGCAAAAAAAGGATGGCATTAGGCCCAGATCTCTGTACTGGTGTTAATGTATGACATTGTTCTGCTTTCTGTCCATCAACTTTTGTTTTTGCATTCGTCACCCCGAGTGGGATGGGTATGCTCAGACGTGAGTCCCATGCTCTCCACACCACTTGAGTCAAGCTATCCTGGATGAAGACGGCTGACAGCCAGAAACCGGTCCTAGGATGCTTGATTCCGGTCCAGGAAAGACATGGCTTGGCAGTTGGGGCTGGACTGTTCCCATGAGGCATAGTGTCACGGCTGATTGCATATAGCCATGTCTGAACTGGGGTAGTGTGAAGTGCAAAAAATAATGGATTTAGGTCCTTATCTCTGTACTGGTGTGAATGTATGACATTGTTCTGCATTCTTTCCATCATCCTCTGTTTTTGCATTTGTCACCCCCAAGTGGAATGGGTATGATCAGACGTGAGTCCCATGCTCTCCACACCATTACAGTCAAGCTATCCTGGCTGAAGACGGCTGATAACCAGAAACCGGTCCTAGGATGCTTGATTCCGGTCCAGAAAAGACATGGCTTGGCAGTTCGGGCTGGACTGTTCCTATGAGGCACAGGGTCAAGGCTGGTTTTCATTTGGCCATGTCTGAACTGGGGTGGTGTGGAGTGCAAACAAACCAATGGATTTAGGCCCAGATCTCTATGTACTGGGGTGAATGTATGACATTGTTTTGCATTCTGTCCATCAACTTTTGTTTTTGCATTTGTCACCCCGAGTGGGATGGGTATGCTCAGACGTGAGTCCCATGCTCTTCACACCACTGGAGTCAAGCTATCCTGGCTGAAGACGGCTGACAGCCAGAAATCGTTCCTAGGATGCTTGATTACGGTCCAGGAAAGACATGGCTTGGCAGTTCGGGCTGGACTGTTCCCATGAGGCACAGGGTCAAGGCTGATTTGCATATGGCCATGTCTGAACGGGGGTGGTGTGGAGTGCAAAAAAAACAAAGGATTTAGGCCCAGATCTCTGTATTGGGGTGACTGTATGACATTGTTTTGCATTCTGTCCATCAACCTTTGTTTTTGCATTTGTCACCCCGTGTGGGATGGGTATGCTCAGACGTGAATCCCATGCTCTCCACACCACTGGAGATAAGCTACCCTGGCTGAAGACGGCTGATAGCCAGAAACCGGTCCTAGGATGCTTGATTCCGGTCCAGGAAAGACACAGCTTGGCAGTTCAGGCTGGGCTGTTCCCACGAGGCACAGGGTCAAGGCTGATTTGTAGATGGCCATATCTGAACTGGGGTGGTGTGGAGTACAAATAAACAATGGATTTGGGCCCAGATCTCTGTACTGGGGTGACTGTATGACATTGTTTTGCATTCTGTCCATCAACTTTTGTTTTTGCCACTCCGAGTCGGATGGGTATGATCAGATGTGAGTCCCATGCTCTCCACACCACTGGAGTAAAGCTATCCTGGCTGAAGACGGCTGATAGCCAGAAACCTGTCCTAGGATGCTTGATTCCGGTCCAGGAAATACCTGGCTTG
This sequence comes from Lissotriton vulgaris, assembly GCF_964263255.1. Lineage (NCBI taxonomy): Eukaryota > Metazoa > Chordata > Amphibia > Caudata > Salamandridae > Lissotriton > Lissotriton vulgaris. The sequence goes on from NC_141691.1 coordinate 2,122,530,899, forward strand.
GCAGTTCGGGCTGGACTGTTCCTATGAGTCACAGTGTCAAGGCTGATTTGCATCTGGCCATGTCTGAACTTGGGTGGTGTGGAGTGCAAAAAAATGATGGATTCAGGTCCAGATCTCTGTACTTGTGTGAATGTTTGACATTGTTTTGCATTCTGACCATCAACTTCTGTTTTTTGCATTTGTCACCCCGAGTGGGATGGGTATGCTCAGACGTGAGTCCTGTGCTCTCCACAACACTGGAGTCAAGCTATCCTGCCTGAAGACGGCTGATAGCCCGAAACCGGTCCTAGGATGCTTGATTCCGGTCCAGGAAAGACATGGCTTGGCAGTTCGGGCTGGACTGTTCCCATGAGGCACAGGGTCAAGGCAGAGTTGCAGATGGCCATGTCTGCGCTGGGTTGGTGTAGAGTGCAAAAAAAGGATGGCATTAGGCCCAGATCTCTGTACTGGTGTTAATGTATGACATTGTTCTGCTTTCTGTCCATCAACTTTTGTTTTTGCATTCGTCACCCCGAGTGGGATGGGTATGCTCAGACGTGAGTCCCATGCTCTCCACACCACTTGAGTCAAGCTATCCTGGATGAAGACGGCTGACAGCCAGAAACCGGTCCTAGGATGCTTGATTCCGGTCCAGGAAAGACATGGCTTGGCAGTTGGGGCTGGACTGTTCCCATGAGGCATAGTGTCACGGCTGATTGCATATAGCCATGTCTGAACTGGGGTAGTGTGAAGTGCAAAAAATAATGGATTTAGGTCCTTATCTCTGTACTGGTGTGAATGTATGACATTGTTCTGCATTCTTTCCATCATCCTCTGTTTTTGCATTTGTCACCCCCAAGTGGAATGGGTATGATCAGACGTGAGTCCCATGCTCTCCACACCATTAGAGTCAAGCTATCCTGGCTGAAGACGGCTGATAACCAGAAACCGGTCCTAGGATGCTTGATTCCGGTCCAGGAAAGACACTGCTTGGCAGTTCGGGCTTGACTGTTCCCATGAGGCACAGGGTCAAGGCTGATTTGTAGATGGCCATATCTGAACTGGGGTGGTGTAGAGTACAAATAAACAATGGATTTAGGCCCAGATCTCTATGTCCTGGGGTGAATGTATGACATTGCTTTGCATTCTGTCCATCAACTTTTGTTTTTGCATTTGTCACCCCGAGTGGGATAGGTATGCTCAGACGTGAGTCCCATGCTCTTCACACCACTGGAGTCAAGCTATCCTGGCTTAAGACGGCTGACAGCCAGAAACCGTTCCTAGGATGCTTGATTACGGTCCAGGAAAGATATGGCTTGGCAGTTCAGGCTGGACTGTTCCCATGAGGCACAGGGTCAAGGCTGATTTGTAGATGGCCATATCTGAACTGGGGTGGTGTGGAGTACAAATAAACAATGGATTTAGGCCCAGATCTCTGTACTGGGGTGACTGTATGACATTGTTTTGCATTCTGTCCATCAACTTTTGTTTTTGCCACTCCGAGTGGGATGGGTATGATCAGATGTGAGTCCCATGCTCTCCACACCACTGGAGTAAAGCTATCCTGGCTGAAGACGGCTGATAGCCAGAAACCTGTCCTAGGATGCTTGATTCCGGTCCAGGAAATACCTGGCTTGGCAGTTCGGGCTGGACTGTTCCTATGAGTCACAGTGTCAAGGCTGATTTGTATCTGGCCATGTCTGAACTTGGGTGGTGTGGAGTGCAAAAAAATGATGAATTCAGGTCCAGATCTCTGTACTTGGGTGAATGTTTGACATTGTTTTGCATTCTGACCATCAACTTCTGTTTTTTGCATTTGTCACCCCGAGTGGGATGGGTATGCTCAGACGTGAGTCCTGTGCTCTCCACAACACTGGAGTCAAGCTATCCTGCCTGAAGACGGCTGATAGCCCGAAACCGGTCCTAGGATGCTTGATTCCGGTCCAGGAAAGACATGGCTTGGCAGTTCGGGCTGGACTGTTCCCATGAGGCACAGGGTCAAGGCAGATTTGCAGATGGCCATGTCTGCGCTGGGTTGGTGTAGAGTGCAAAAAAAGGATGGCATTAGGCCCAGATCTCTGTACTGGTGTTAATGTATGACATTGTTCTGCTTTCTGTCCATCAACTTTTGTTTTTGCATTCGTCACCCCGAGTGGGATGGGTATGCTCAGACGTGAGTCCCATGCTCTCCACACCACTTGAGTCAAGCTATCCTGGATGAAGACGGCTGACAGCCAGAAACCGGTCCTAGGATGCTTGATTCCGGTCCAGGAAAGACATGGCTTGGCAGTTGGGGCTGGACTGTTCCATGAGGCATAGTGTCACGGCTGATTGCATATAGCCATGTCTGAACTGGGGTAGTGTGAAGTGCAAAAAATAATGGATTTAGGTCCTTATCTCTGTACTGGTGTGAATGTATGACATTGTTCTGCATTCTTTCCATCATCCTCTGTTTTTGCATTTGTCACCCCCAAGTGGAATGGGTATGATCAGACGTGAGTCCCATGCTCTCCACACCATTAGAGTCAAGCTATCCTGGCTGAAGACGGCTGATAACCAGAAACCGGTCCTAGGATGCTTGATTCCGGTCCAGGAAATACCTCGATTGGATGTTCGGGCCGGACTGTTCCTATGAGGCACAGGGTCAAGGCTGATTCGCATATGGACATGTCTGAACTGGGGTGGTGTGGAGTGCAAAAAAACAAAGGATTTAGGCCCAGATCTCTGTACAGGGGTGACTGTACGACATTGTTTTGCATTCTGTCCATCAACTTTTGTTTTTGCATTTGTCACCCCGAGTGGGATGGGTATGCTCAGACGTGAGTCCCATGCTCTCCACACCACTGGAGTAAAGCTATCCTGGCAGAAGATGGCTGATAGCCAGAAACAGGTCCTAGGATGCTTGATTCCGGTCCAGGAAAGACATGGCTTGGCAGTTCGGGCTGGACTGTTCCCATGAGGCACAGGGTCAAGGCAGATTTGCAGATGGCCATGTTTGCACTGGGTTGGTGTAGAGTGCAAAAAAAGGATGGCATTAGGCCCAGATCTCTGTACTGGGGTGAATGTATGACATTGTTCTGCTTTCTGTCCATCAACTTTTGTTTTTGCATTTGTCACCCGAGTGGGATGGGTATCCTCAGACGAGAGTCCCATGCTCTCCACACCACTGGAGTCAAGCTATCCTGTATGAAGACGGCTGACAGCCAGAAACCGGTCCTAGGATGCTTGATTCCGGTCCAGGAAAGACATGGCTTGGTAGTTGGGGCTGGACTGTTCCCATGAGGCATAGTGTCAAGGCTGATTGCATTTAGCCGTGTCTGAAGTGGGGTAGTGTGAAGTGCAAAAAATAATGGATTTAGGTCCTTATCTCTGTACTGGTGTGAATGTATGACATTGTTCTGCATTCTTTCCATCATCCTCTGTTTTTGCATTTGTCACCCCAAGAGGAATGGGCATGATCAGACGTGAGTCCCATGCTCTCCACACCATTAGAGTCAAGCTATCCTGGCTGAAGACGACTGATAGCCAGAAACAGGTCCTAGGATGCTTGATTCTGTTCCAGGAAAGACATGGCTCGGCAGTTCGGGCTGGACTGTTCCCATGAGGCGAAGGGTCAAGGCTGATTTGCATATCCCCATGTCTGAACTGGGGTGGTGTGGAGTGCAAAGAAACGATGGATTTAGGCCCAGATCTTTCTATTGGGGTGAATGTATGACATTGTTCTGCATTCTTTCATCAACTTTTGTTTTTGCATTTGTCACTGGAGTGGGATGGGTATGCTCAGACGTGAGTCCCATGCTCTCCACACCACTGGAGTCAAGCTATCCTGGCTGAAGACAGCTGATAGCCAGAAACCAGTCCTAGGATGCTTGATTCCGGTCCAGGAAAGACATGGCTTGGCAGTTCAGGCTGGACTGTTCCCATGAGGCACTAGGTCAAGGCTGATTTGCATATGGCCATGTCTTAACTGGGGTGGTGAGGAATGGAAAAAAAACGATGGATTTAGGCCCAGATCTCTGTACTAGGGTGACTGTATGACATTGTTCTGCTTTCTGTCCATCAACTTTTGTTTTTGCATTTGTCACCCCGAGTGGGATGGGTATGCTCAGACGTGAGTCCCATGCTCTCCACACCACTGGAGTCAAGCTATCCTGGCTGAAGTCAGCTAATAGCCAGAAACCGGTCCTAGGATACTTGATTCCGGTTCAGGAAAGACATGGCTTGGCAGTTCAGGCTGGACTGTTACCTTGAGGCACAGGGTCAAGGCTGATTTGCATACGGCCATGTCTGACCTGGGGGGGTGTGGAGTACAAAAAAACGATGGCTTTAGGCCCAGATCTCTGTACTGGGGAGAATGTTTGACATTTTTCTTCATTCTGTCCATCAAATATTGTATTTGCATTTGTCACGCTGAGTGTGATGGGTATGCTCAGACGTGAGTCCCATGCTCTCCACACCACTGGAGTCAAGCTATCCTGGCTGAAGACGGCTGAGAGCCAGAAACCGGTCCTAGGATGCTTGATTCTGGTCCAGGAAAGACATGGCTTGGCAGTTTGGGCTGGACTGTTCCCATGAGGACAGGGTCAAGGCTGATTTGCATATGGCCATGTCTGAACTGGGGTAGTGAGGAAGACAAAAAAACGATGGATTTTGGCCCAGATCTCTGTACTGGTGTGAATGTATGACATTGTCTTGCATTCTGTCCATCACCTTTTTTTTGCATTTGTCACCCCGAGTAGGATGGGTATGCTTAGACTTTGTCCATTGCTCTACACACCACTGGAGTGAAGCTATCCTGGCTGGGGTCTGCTGATAGCCAGAAACAGCTCCTAGGATGCTTGATTCCGGTCAAGGAAAGACATGGCTTGGCAGTTCGGGCTGGACTGTTCCCATGAGGCACAGGGTCAAGGCTGATTTGCATATCGCCATGTCTGAACTGGGGTGGTGTGGAGTGCAAAGAAACTATGGATTTAGGCCCAGATCTCTGTATTGGGGTGAATGTATGACATTTTTCTGCATTCTTCCATCTACTTTTGTTTTTTCATTTGTCACCCGAGTGGGATGGGTATGCTCAGACGTGAGTCCCATGCTCTCCACACCACTGGAGTCAAGCTATCCTGGCTGAAGACGGCTGATAGCCAGAAACCGGTCCTAGGATGCTTGATTCCGGTCCAGGAAAGACATGGCTTGGCAGTTTGGGCTGGACTGTTCCCATGAGGCACAAGGTTAAGGCTGATTTGCATATCGCCATGTCTGAACTGGGGTGGTGTGGAGTGCAAAGAAACTATGGATTTAGGCCCAGATCTCTGTATTGGGGTGAATGTATGACATTTTTCTGCATTCTTCCATCTACTTTTGTTTTTGCATTTGTTAACCCGAGTGAGATGGGTATGCTCAAACGTGAGTCCCATGGTCTCCACACCACTGGAGTCAAGCTATCCTGGCTGAAGACGGCTGACAGTCAGAAACTGGTACTAGGATGCTTGTTTCCGGTCCAGGAAAGACATGGCTTGGCAGTATGGGCTGGACTGTTCCCATGAGGCACAGGATCAAGGCTGATTTGCATATGGCCATGTCTGAACTGGGGTTGTGTGGAAGACAAAAAAATGATGGATTTTGGCCCAGATCTCTGAACTGGGGTGTGAGAAGTTGGCCTGATATGTGGTGTTTCCAATTCTGGAACCACCTTGTATCAGTCCAAACAATCCCTTATGGTGTCTGGTTGTAAGTCAACCTTGTAGACTAGCTATCCTAGGGGTAGCATGGACTAAGCAGCCTTAATGGCTTAACTTAAGAGGTCGTGTTAAGCGAGCTGTTTTACCACATACAATCCTGTAATACCAAATGAAAGGACACCACACAAGTATATTTTATTAAAATATGTGTGTTTATTTCTAAATTAAACCCCAGTACTCTTTATGAGCAAAGGGTCACAAGCGTTAAATCAAAAGCACAGTATAACATACAAAGTAGCACAATTATGGATGAGGGCGGGTGGCCACTCAAACCATATATTAAAAAAGTGGTATAAAAGATACCAATCGAACAGTGGTTAGGCCTAGGGCCTAGGGAATCGCTGGGAGCAGTCTGGACTAGCAATTCTGAAGTCAGGAAAAGCCCGCGAGATTCGGGTGCAGCACGTAAAGTGCGGCTTGCACCAATGCTATGTCAATGGTGCGTAAAAGTTACACAAAGTTAGATTAAAGATACTTCCGCTGAACCTAGAGGAACAAAACTTAAGACACAGACCCTAGAGGTGTGTAGCAATGTGGGCACACTGGCGTTGCAATGTTACCTCACCCACAGGAAGCGGGTGCATAGGGTCGAACGTGGCGTTGGGTTTTGACACGCAGGCTCTTGGTGCTTGGAGCTGTTGCAGCTGCAGGCGATGTGAAGCAGAAGTGTCTGGTGCGATCCAAGGGTGGATGGAAGTGGAGAAGTATCTTAAAACAAAGGGGACATAGTCTGGGTCACTCAGCAGTGACCAGGGTGGAACCAGGACGGAACCAGGCAATGTCGGGCGCAATCAGATGGTTGTCGAGGAGCTTCTCTCCACTGTCACGTGTGCTCTGGGGCATCTGCGATGTCCAGGAGCAGGTCACAATCTGTCCCACGCAGCCTCTCGCCGTCAGCGCTGTCGGCTTCAAGATTGGAGAAAAGAATTCTTGGCAAAAGCAATCCACGCGGAACCAGGAGATTGCTTCTCACTTGGACCAGGAGGGTCAGAGCGGGGGCTCCTTATCACAGGAGCTGGTGCAAATCTGGGGCAATCAGAAAAGCAAGTCGGTTTAAGGTTTTCGTCAGCACAGGGGCCACAAGCCAGCTGGCAAATGACCGGGCCAACGCGTCGAGCCAACACAAGCAGAAGGGCCCGACCTAGCACTCGTCAAGTGTGAAGGGGTGAGCTTTGGTGCAAGAGTAGCTCAGGGTTGGGTCTTCTTAAACCCCAGTGTACAGCTTCGAGGGTCACTCGTGGGCTGCACGGTCAGTGTCTCACGGCCTTTTAAAGATGGCATGCCCCACGCTTCTGGTCGCCTCCACGGGTCTCAGCTCTGCAGGGACTGTGGATCGGGCTGGAGGAAGGCAGGCAAGCTTGATCTCGTTGAACTCTGTTGCTCGAGTTCCGGCAGGAACTGCAACAAAGCAAGGGTCGAGGTGCTGGATGGTGCCTGTTTGCACAGGGTGGTCACTCCTTGACTACAAGGGAGATTCTTCAGTCTTCTACGTTGAGTAGGATGTCGAAGGGTCCAGAGTTTTGTTTCTTATGTTTCTTCAGGATAATCTGAGTTGCATTGGCACTGCTCCCACTCTTATTCGAATCTGGTGGGCTGGATTACCTGCTAGGTCCCCTCCTATGGGTGGGACCCAGGAAGTGGGTGGATACACCCCTTTCCTTTGATCCAGGCAGCGCTGGGACTGGGGCTGGTGTGCCCCTGAACTGGTTTGGCCAGATTATGCAAGGGGCAGCCTTGTGCTCCCCAGGCAGTGTCTGGTTTCTTTGAAGCCTCCCTGCTACAATCCACTATCTCCTGTCTGGGGTGGTGTAACACCGCCCTGTGACAGGAAACCCTTTGTTCAGGCCACCATCTGCCGAGTTTCGGTCAGAAGCAGGAGGCCAGACCGGTGTCTGTGGCAGAGGCATCCATTTTGTGGATCTGAGTCTCTTTTAAAATCAACCGCGTTTCAGTAAAGTAACATGTCTTCTCCCTCTAGAAGGGTGGAATGCTACCCCCGTCACCAGAACTGGCGAGGGGGTAGTATTCTAATTCGTATGACACCTTACATGACATGTTTTGATAAAGCCAAACCAAAGTTGCTATATAACCGCGAGGACTATAAGGCACTTAATAGTATATGGTATGACATTATCCCGGATCAGCTTAGGGAGTTGTTCCCAACAGCTGCAGACAGGCTCAGCTCATGCCAGAGCTCCATCTCACATTAAACCACGCACTCTGCCTCCAGGATTGATAAGGCCTTCCATAGGAATGACTCACAGGTTTATATGTGTACAGATATAGGTTTAGATATAGGTATACCGTATCTAAGCAAGGGGTGATTACACCCACTTGCCCCAGCTGAGTGATCAGCCAGTTGTGTCAATTTTGGTTAGCCAGCCAGGGGTGGCAAATGATATGCTGCAGTCCCTGGTAGGCCTTGGATGCACCTATGCCCTGGGCATCTATAGTGCTCTGTACAGGGGCTGATAAGGTGACCCAAGCCAATTTAGTTACGCACCTAGGGTACATGAAATCCATTTTACAGAGAGAGCAGATAGCCTGGGGCCCTGATTAGCAGGGAACCAGGCCAACTAGGTCGAAAACCAGCAAAACACAAGGAAAAAAATCTGGGGTAACCATAGTCAGGTAGCCACCTTCCTACACAACCCCCCCACACGAAAGGAGATAAGGCTATCCTTGGCCAGGTAAGCCTATATTGCCTGAGTGGCCATATTAGGAAGTACCTGCATTAGCATGGGTACCCCCTGTCTCATGGTCCACTAAGCAGTCCCTCACCCTAGGGGAATTAGAGGGTCTCCACCATAGGGAATGACTACCTTGGGTGTGTTCATGCAAAGTTAAAGGCTTGTTTGGATATGGAGTATTGAAGTGAGGCTCCACTAATTTAGGGCTCAGCTTCCTCCAATTATCTTCCACCATGCGTGCCATTCTCTCTTCAACTGAGTTGCACTGTGCTCTCAGGGTCAACCTCTGGCTACCTAAAGCTGGGTCCCTCTGTTTGGCTTGCTGGAGGGACAGTTCAGGTTTGGGCCCTTTGGGTCTCAGGTTTGGCTGTGCCCAACAGAATCCATCTGTGGGAGGTCCCTAACTACTTTTAAGGGGGCTCCCTCAGGAGTTTTTAAAGTTTTCACCTTACTAGGGCTACTAGTTTTGGTGCCCCTAATCTGTTGATGGGGGTGCTTTATTTGACAGGGGGCCCTCTGGGTCTCACTGTCCTTCTTGTCCTCTGCAGCCCTGGGCTGACTAAGGCAAGGTAGAGAGGGGCAGGTTACCTGCTCCAGACTGGATCCCACCTGAGAAGGATCCACTGTCATCAGAGGCTCTGTCAGGCCAGGCCTAACAACCTCTGGGGCAGTTCCTTCATCAGGGGTAAGATCAGTTCCCTGAGGAGGCTGATCCTGTCCTAATGTCTGGTGAGGGGAATATTTCTCTTCCTCCTCCATGCTCTCAGTTTGGGTTGAGTGATCCATCATTTCAGGGTTCACAACACACATATCGGTTTGAGTTTGGGCTGTGGCCATCACAGCCCCACCAACTTTTTCAGGAGGAGACTCAGTTTGGGTTTCTGCTGTTATCATAACAGCTTTGCTATTCTGTTTTGGAAAAGCTTCTGTTAAAGATGGGGCAGAGAGTTGCTCAGCCCTACCAACCTTTTCAGGAAGGACATCTTGGGTTGGGGCTGTAGCCATTACAGCCCCACTAACCTTTCCATTGGAGTTTACCATTCTAGAATGGATTTCAAGTTCAACCTCAGCCCAGGCTGAGATTTCTAAATCATTACCCAGTAGACAGTCTACAGGCAAGTTTGGTGACACTGCCACTCTCTTTGGGCCAATGACACCTACCCAGCTGAGACTTACTACTGACATGGGATGATTTGTCTGGATGCCATCAATGTTTGTTACCTGGTATGTGGCACCTGGTAAAAGTTGCTTAGAGGGGATTATACAGTCAGCCACCATGGTGATGCTAGCCCCTGTGTCTCTAAAGGCTTCAACTTTCAAACCATTGATGATGGGTTCTTGTCTATATTTGCTCAAGGTATTTGGGCAATTAGAGAAGTTGGCAAACCCCATGCCAGTCTCATAAACAAGATCATTTGGGGATGGGGACCTGGATAGGCCAGGGTCCACCTGGGCTCCAACAGTAAACCCACCCAGATTCCTGTGTGTGCTCCCTCTTCCTGGGGGATTACTGCTGACAGTAACTGGAGGTGTTGGAGCTGGCTTTAGAGGTATCTTTTCTTTATTGCCATTCCTTGGACAACAGCTGTCTGATTTCCAATGGCCAGTCTGTGTTTACAGACATGACAGTATGGCTTTTTCTCTGTTGAAGAAGTGTCTTGGGACCCACCCCCATTCTTGGAGTTTTGGGGCCCTGGGGAAGTCTTTTCTTTACTTTTATCCCCACCCTTTCTTTGAGGCTTGGTAGACTCCTTCTTCTGGTTATGGTTCTGGTTCTTAGTCCTAATCCTGGTTCTGACCCATTTATCTGCCCTCTTTCCCAATTCTTGGGAAGAGGTCAAATCAGAGTGCACCAGGTGCTGGTGTAAGAGCTGGTTCTGACAATTACTAAGGATCTGCTCCCTCATAATCAAATTATACAATCCCGTGAAGTCATGTACTTTGCTGCCATGTAGCCAACCCTCCAGAGCCTTAGTTGCACAATCTACAAAATCAGTCCAGTCCTGTGTCTGTGTCTTCTGGGTGTCTCTGAACTTTAACCTGTACTGCTCAGCGGTTAAGCCAAACCCATCTATTAGAGCACTCTTCAGGACTTTGTAGTTTTTAGCATCCTCATGTCTGACAGTGAGGATCTTATCTCTACCTTTCTCTAAAAAGGAGTACCATAAGATTGCTGCCCCCTGTTCCTCAGGAACCTGCTGTACCATGCAGGCTCTCTCAAGAGCAGTCATCCATTTGTGGATGTCACCCCCTTCCTTGTAGGGGGCACAATCTTTGTCAGGTTTCTACTATCATAGGACCTGGGTTTCTCTTTAGGAATATTGCTGCCACCAGTGGCATCTAAGCCACACAATTTTCTTTCAATTGCTAAAGCAAGTTTAGCTTGAGCCAAGGCTATCTCTTCCCTCTCTATCTGGATTTGGACAGCCCTCATCCTGGCCCTATGCTCTTTCCTCTGGGGGGAAGTCATTCCCCTTTGAGATTTTCTTGAGACACTAGAAACATTAGAGTCCCCTGATGGAGATCTCACCCTTCTGTTGTCTGGGAGAATTAGGTTATGGGATCTGGGGAGGTGCTGGCCCTCTCAATTCCCTAGTAGGTCCAAGTTGGCTTGGCTAAGCCTCCCCACTGGGACCTGGTTACCCCTTTGACTCTGAGCAGGCTCATCTACCTATGAGCCTTCTTCCTCCTCTTCCTCCTCTCCTTCTTCCTCTTCTGGAGTTATCTCATGCTCCAGGGGGTTCACTCAATCTCCTAAATCTAAGGGAGCCTGACTCGCCTTATCAAATTCATCCTTTTCCAGGATGGCTATCAGGGAAGGAATGGTAGGGCCTCTGCCCTTCTTAAGCCCTCTTGCGGTGCACAAGGCACACACGTCTTTGTGGCTAAGGTTGTCATATCTGGAAGTTGCCTTGGTAGGGTCAACTATCACAGGGGCAGAGCCTGAAGCTCCTCCTGTGTCAGACATGGCTGCTAGTGAGGTGTAAGTGGTGCACTTACCTACACTAAGTGTTTTCCTACTGTACCTTGCTAGTGAGTTGTAGTCAGGGTGTGCTAATCCCTTTAATCTACAACTACTAAGTTCAGTAGAACTTAATATGCTAAGCTTTTGATTTATATGTACCTAAGGTACTTGATGTGATCTTTGAATTTGATAAAAAGATTGCAATGGTAAAACAACAGCAAGCTCAAATCTGCACCGCTGCCACCAATGTGAGAAGTTGCCCTGATATGTGGTGTTTCCAATTCTGGAACCACCTTGTATCAGTCCAAACAATCCCTTATGGTGTCTGGTCGTAAGTCAACCTTGTAGACAAGCCATCCTAGAGGTAGCATGGACTAAGCAGCCTTAAAGGCTTAACTTAAGAGGTCGTGTTAAGCGAGCTGTTTTACCACATACAATCCTGTAATACTAAATGAAAGGACACCACACAAGTATATATTATAAAAATATATGCGTTTATTTCTAAATTAATCCCCAGTACTCTTTATGAGCAAAGGGGCACAAGCGTTAAATCAAAAGCACAGTATAACATACAAAGTAGCAAAATTATGGATGAGGGCGGTTGGCCACTCAAACCATATATTAAAAAAGTGGTATAAGAGATACCAATCGAACAGTGGTTAGGCCTAGGGCCTAGGGAATCGCCTGGAGCAGTCTGGACTAGCAATGCTGAAGTTGGGAAAAGCCCGCAGGATTCGGGTGCAGCACGTAAAGTGCGGCTTGCAGCAATGCAATGTCAATGGTGCGTGAAAGTTACACAAAGTTAGATTAAAGATACTTCGCTGAACCTAGAGGAACAAAACTTAAGACACAGACCCTAGAGGTGTGTACCAATGTGGGCACACTGGCGTTGCAATGTTACCTCACCCACAGGAAGCGGGTGCATAGGGTCGAACGTGGCGTTGGGTTTTGACACGCAGGCTCTTGGTGCTTGGAGCTGTTGCAGCTGCAGGCGATGTGAAGCAGAAGTGTCTGGTGCGATCCAAGGGTGGATCGAAGTGGAGAAGTATCTTAAAGCAAAGGGGACATAGTCTGGGTCACTCAGCAGTGACCAGGGTGGAACCAGGACGGAACCAGGCAATGTCGGGCGCAATCAGATGGTTGTCGAGGAGCTTCTCTCCACTGTCACGTGTGCTCTGGGGCATCTGTGATGTCCAGGAGCAGGTCACGATCTGTCCCACGCAGGCTCTCGCCGTCAGCGCCGTCAGCTTCAATATTAAGCAAACAACTCTTGGGAAAAGCAATTCACGCGGAACCGGGAGATTGCTTCTCACTCGGACGAGGAGGGTCAAAGCGGGGGTTCCTTTTCACAGGAGCTGGTGCAAATCTGGAGCAACTAGAAAAGCAAGTCGGTTTAAGGGTTTTGTCGGCACAGGGGCCACAAGCCAGCTGGCAAGTGACCGGGCCAATGCGTCTAGCCAACACAAGCAGAAGGGCCCCACGCAGCACTCGTCAAGTGTGGAGGGGAGAGCTTCGGTGCAACAGTAGCTCAGGGTTGGGGCTTCGAAAACCCCCATGTACAGCTTCGAGTGTCACTCGTGGGCTGCACGGTCAGCATCTCGTGGCCTTTTCAAGATGGCGTGCCCCACGCTTCCGGTCGCCTCCACGGGTCTCAGCTCTGCAGGGACTGTAGATCGGGCTGGAGGAAGGCAGGCAAGCTTGATCTCGTTGATCTCTGTTGCTCGAGTTCCGGCAGGAACTGCAGCAAAGCAAGGGTCGAGGTGCTGAATGGTGCCTGTTTGCACAGGGTGGTCACTCCTTGACCACAAGGGAGATTCTTCAGTCTTCTACGTTGAGTAGGATGTCGAAGGGTCCAGAGTTTCGTTTCTTATGTTTCTTCAGGATGATCTGAGTTGCATTGGCACTGCTCCCACTCTTATTCGAGTCTGGTGGGCTGGACATCCTGCTAGGTCCCCTCCTATGGGTGGGACCCAGGAAGGGGGTGGTTACACCCCTTTCCTTTGATCCAGGCCGTGCTGGGACTGGGGCTGGGAGGCCCCAGAACCGGTTTGGCCGGATTATGCAAGGGGCAGCCTTGTGCTCCCCAGGCAGTGTCTGGTTTCTTTGAAACCTCCCTACTACAATCCACTATCTCCTGTCTGGGGTGGTGTAACACCGCCCTGTGACAGGAAACCCTTTGTCCAGGCCACCATCTGCTGAGTTTCGGTCCGCAGCGGGAGGCCAGACCCGCGTCTGTGGCAGAGGCATCCATTTTGTGGATCTGAGGCTCTTTTCAAATCAACCGCGTTTCAGTAAAGTAACATGTCTTCTCCCTCTAGAAGGGTGGAATGCTACCCCCGTCGCCAGAACTGGCAAGGGGGTAGTATTCCAATTCATATGACACCTTACACGACACGTTTTGATAAAGCCAAACCAAAGTTGCTACATAACCGCGAGGATTATAAGGCACTTAATAGTATATGGTATGACATTATCCCGGATCAGCTTAGGGAGTTGTTCCCGACAGCTGCAGACAGGCTCAGCTCCTGGCAGAGCTCCATCTCACATTAAACCACGCACTCTGCTTCCAGGATTGATAAGGCCTTCCATAGGAGTGACTCACAGGTTTATATGTGTCCAGATATATGTTTAGATATAGGTATACTATATCTAAGCAAGGAGTGATTACACCCACTTGCCCCAGCTGAGTGATCAGCCAGTTGTGTCAATTTTGGTTAGCCAGCCAGGGGTGGCAAAAGATATGCTGCAGCCCCTGGTAGGCCTTGGATGCACCTATGCCCTGGGCACCTATAGTGCTCTGTACAGGGGCTGATAAGGTGACCCAAGCCAATTTAGTTATGCACCTAGGGTACATGGAATCCATTTCACAGAGAGAGCAGATAGCCTGGGGCCCTGATTAGCAGAGAACCAGGCCAACTAAGTCGAAAACCAGCTAAACACAAGGAAACAAATCTGAGGTAACCATAGTCAGGTAGCCACCTTCCTACACAGCCCCCCCCCCCCAAATGAAAGGAGATAAGGCTATCCTTGGCTGGGTAAGCCTATATTGCCTGAGTGGCCATATAAGGAAGTACCTGCACTAGCATGGGTACCCCCTGTCTCATGGTCCACTAAGCTGTCCCTCACCCTAGGGGTATTAGAGGGTCTCCACCATAGGGAATCACTACCTTGGGTGTGTTTATGCAAAGTTAAAGGCTGGTTTGGATATTGAGTATTGAAGTGAGGCTCCACTAATTTAGGGCTCAGCTTCCTCAAATTATCTTCCACCATGTGTGCCGTTCTCTCTTCAACTGAGTTGCACTGTGCTATCAGGGTCAACCTCTGGCTACCTAAAGCTGGAGGCTGGGTCCCTCTGTTTGGCTTGCTGGAGGGACAGTTCAGGTTTTGGCCCTTTGGGTCCCAGGTTTGGCTGTGCCCAACAGAATTCATCTGTGGGAGGTCCCTAACTACTTTTAAGGGGGCTCCCTCAGGAGTTTTTAAAGTTTTCACCTTACTAGGGCTACTAGTTTTGGTGCCCCTAATCTGTTGATGGGGGTGCTTTATCCGAGGGGGCCCTCTGGGTCTCACTGTCCTTCTTGTCCTCTGCAGCCCTGGGCTGACTACGGCAAGGTAGAGAGGGGCAGGTTACCTGCTCCAGACTGGATCCCACCTGAGAAGGGTCCACTGCCATCAGAGGCTCTGTCAGGCCAGGCCTAACAACCTCTGGGGCAGTTCCTTCATCAGGGGTAAGATCAGTTCCCTGAGGAGACTGATTCTGTCCTAATGTCTGGTGAAGGGAAGATTTCTCTTCCTCCTCCATGCTCTCAGTTTGGGTGGAGTGATCCATCATTTCAGGGTTCACAACACACATATCGGTTTGAGTTTGGGCTGTGGCCATCACAGCCCCACCAACTTTTTCAGGAGTAGACTCAGTTTGGGTTTCTGCTGTTATCATAACAGCTTTGCTATTCTGTTTTTGAAAAGCTTCTGTTAAAGATGGGGCAGAGAGTTGCTCAGCCCTACCAACCTTTTCAGGAAGGACATCTTGGGTCGGGGCTGTAGCCATTACAGCCCCACTAACCTTTCCATTGGAGTTTACCATTCTAGAATGGATTTCCTGTTCAACCTCAGCCCAGGCTGAGATTTCTAAATCATTACCCAGTAGACAGTCTACAGGCAAGTTTGGTGACACTGCCACTCTCTTTGGGCCAATGACACCTCCCCAGCTGAGACTTACTACTGCCATGGGATGATTTGTCTGGATGCCATCAATGTTTGTTACTTGGTATGTGGCACCTGGTAAAAGTTGCTTAGAGGGGACTATACAGTCAGCCACCATGGTGATGCTAGCCCCTTTGTCTCTAAAGGCTTCAACTTTCAAACCATTGATGATGGGTTCTTGTCTATATTTGCTCAAGGTATTTGGGCAATCAGAGAAGTTGGCAAACCCCATGCCAGTCTCATAAACAAGATCATTTGGGGATGGGGACCTGGATAGGCCAGGGTCCACCTGGGCTCCAACAGTAAACCCACAAAGATTCCTGGGTGTGCTCCCACTTCCTGGGGGATTACTGCTGACAGGAGGTGTTTGAGCTGGCTTTGGAGGTATATTTTCTTTATTGCCATTCCTTGGACAACAGCTGTCTGATTTCCAATAGCCAGTCTGTTTACAGACATGACAGTATGGCTTTTTCTCTGTTGAAGAAGTGTCGTGGGGCCCACCCTTTTCCTTGGAATTTTGGGGCCCTGGGGAAGTCTTTGCCTTACTTTTATCCCCACCCTTATCTTGAGGCTTGGTAGACTCCTTCTTCTGGTTATTGTCCTGATTATTAGGCCTAATCCTGGTTCTGACCCATTTATCTGCCCTCTTTCCCAATTCTTGGGGATAGGTCAAATCTGAGTCCACCAGGTGCTGGTGTAAGAGCTGGTTCTGACAATTACTTAGGATCTGCTCCCTCATAATCAAATTATACAATCCTGTGAAGTCATGTACTTTGCTGCCATGTAGCCAACCCTCCAGAGCCTTAGTTGCACAATCTACAAAATTAGTCCAGTCCTGTGTCTGTGTCTTCTGGGTGTCTTTGAACTTTAACCTGTACTGCTCAGTGGTTAAGCCAAACCCATCTATTAGAACACTCTTCAGGACCAGGTAGTTTTTAGCATCCTCATGTGTGACAGTGAGGAGCTTATCTCTACCTTTCTCTGAAAAGGAGTACCATAAGATTGCTGCCCACTGTTCCTCAGGAACCTGCTATACCATGCAGGCTCTCTCAAAAGCAGTTATCCACTTGTGGATGTCATCCCCTTCCTTGTAGGGGGGCATAATATTTATCAGGTATCTACTATCATAGGACCTGGGTTTCTCTTTAGGAATATTGCTGCCACCAGTGGAATCTAATCCACAATTTTCTTTCTCTTGCTAAAGCAAGTTTAGCTTGAGCCAAGGCTATCTCTTCCCTCTCTATCTGGATTTGGACAGCCCTCATCCTGGCCCTATGCTCTTTCCTCTGGGGGGAAGTCATTCCCCTTTGAGATTTTCTTGAGACACTAGAAACATGAGAGTCCCCTGATGGAGATCTCACCCTTCTGTTGCCTGGGAGAATTAGGTTATGGGATCTGGGGAGGTGCTGGCCCTCTCCATTCCCTAGTAGGTCCAAGTTGGCTTGGCTAAGCCTCCCCACTGGGACCTGGTTACCCCTCTGACTCTGAGCAGGCTCATCTACCTCTGAGCCTCCTTCCTCCTCTTCCTCCTCTCCTTCTCCCTCTTCTGGAGTTGCACATGCTCAAGGGGGTTCACCCCATCTCCTAAATCTAAGGGAGCCTGACTCGCCTTATCTAAGTCATCCTTTTCCAGGATGGCTATCAGGGAAGGAATGGTAGGGCCTCTGCTTTTCTTTAGCCCTCTTGCGGTGCACAAGGCACACAAGTCTTTGTGGCTAAGGTTGTCTTATCTGGAAGTTGCCTTGGTAAGGTCAACTGTCACAGGGACAGAGCCTGAAGCTCCACCTGCATCAGACATGACTGCTAGTGAGGTGTAAGTGGTGCACTTACCTACACTAAGTGTTTTCCTACTGTACCTTGCTAGTGAGTTGTAGTCAGGGTGTGCTAATCCCTTTAATCTACAACTACTAAGTTCAGTAGAACTTAATATGCTAAGCTTTTGATTTATATGTACCTAAGGTACTTGATGTGATCTTTGAATTTGATAAAAAGATTGCAATGGTAAAACAACAGCAAGCTCAAATCTGCACCGCTGCCACCAATGTGAGAAGTTGCCCTGATATGTGGTGTTTCCAATTCTGGAACCACCTTGTATCAGTCCAAACAATCCCTTATGGTGTCTGGTCGTAAGTCAACCTTGTAGACAAGCCATCCTAGAGGTAGCATGGACTAAGCAGCCTTAAAGGCTTAACTTAAGAGGTCGTGTTAAGCGAGCTGTTTTACCACATACAATCCTGTAATACTAAATGAAAGGACACCACACAAGTATATATTATAAAAATATATGCGTTTATTTCTAAATTAATCCCCAGTACTCTTTATGAGCAAAGGGGCACAAGAGTTAAAGCAAAAGCACAGTATAACATACAAAGTAGCAAAATTATGGATGAGGGCGGTTGGCCACTCAAACCATATATTAAAAAAGTGGTATAAGAGATACCAATCGAACAGTGGTTAGGCCTAGGGCCTAGGGAATCGCTGGGAGCATTGTGGACTAGCAATGCTGAAGTCGGGAAAAGCCCGCGGGATTCGGGTGCAGCACGTAAAGTGCGGCTTGCACCAATGCAATGTCAAAGGTGTGTAAAAGTTACACAAAGTTAGATTAAAGATACTTCCGCTGAACCTAGAGGAACAAAACTTAATACACAGACCCTAGAGGTGTGTACCAATGTGGGCACACCGGCGTTGCAATGCTACCTCATCCACAGGAAGCGGGTGCATAGGGTCAAAGTGGCGTCGGGTTTTGACACGCAGGCTCTTGGTGCTTGGAGCTAAAGATGCTGCAGGCGATGGGAAGCAGAAGTGCCGGTGTGATCCAAGGGTGGATCGAAGTCGATAAGTATCTGAAAGCAGAGGGGACAGAGTCTGGGTCACTCAGCAGTGACCAGAGTGGAACCAGGACGGAACCAGGCAATGTCGGGCGCAATCAGATGGTTGTCGAGGAGCTTCTCTCCACTGTCACGTGGGCTCTGGGGCATCTGCGACGTCCAGGAGCAGGTCACGATCTGTCCCACGCAGGTTCTCGCCGTCAGCATCGTCGGCTTCAAGATTGGAGCAAACAACTCTTGGCAAAAGCAATCCATGCGGAACCGGGAGATTGCTTCTCACTCGGACCAGGAGGGTCAGAGCGGGGGTTCCTTTTCACCGGAGCTGCTAAAAATCTGGGGCAACCAGAAAAGTAAGTCGGTTTAAGGTTTTTGTCAGCACACGGGCCACAAGCCAGCTGGCAATGGACTGGGCCAATGCATGGAGCCAACACAAGCAGAAGGGCCCCACGCAGCACTCGTCAAGTGTGGAGGGGTGAGCTTCAGTGCATTAGTAGCTGAGGGTTGGGGCTTCTTAAACCCCGGTGTACAGCTTCGTGGGTCACTCGTGGGCTGCACGGTCAGCGTCTCGTGGCCTTTTCAAGATGGCGTGCCCACGCTTCCGGTCGCCTCCACGGGTATCAGCTCTGCACGGACTGTGGATCGGGCTGGATGAAGGCAGGCAAGCTTGATCTCGTTGATCTCTGTCGCTGGAGTACCGGCGGGAACTGCAACAAAGCAAGGGTCGAGGTGCTGGATGGTGCCTGTTTGCATAGGGTGGTCACTCCTTGACCACAAGGGAGATTCTTCAGTCTTCTACGTTGAGTAGGATGTCGAAGGGTCCAGAGTTTCGTTTCTTATGTTTCTTCAGGATAATCTGAGTTGCATTGGCACTGCTCCCACTCTTTTTCGAATATGGTGGGCTGGATTATCTGATAGGTCCCCTCCTATGGGTGGGACCCAGTAAGGGGGTGGATACATCCCTTTCCTTTGATCCAGGCCGCGCTGGGACTGGGGCTGGTGTTCCCCAGAACCGGTTTGGCCGGATTATGCAAGGGGCAGCCTTGTGCTCCCCAGGCAGAGTCTGGTTTCTTTGAAACCTCCCTGCTACAATCCACTATCTCCTGTCTGGGGTGGTGTAACACCACCCTGTGACAGGAAACCCTTTTTCCAGGCCACCATCTGCCGAGTTTCGGTCAGCAGAAGGGGGCCAGACCCGTGTCTGTGGCAGAGGCATCCATTTTGTGGATCTGAGGCTCTTTTAAAATCAACCGCGTTTCAGTAAAGTAACATGTCTTCGCCCTCTAGAAGGGTGGAATGCTACCCCCGTCACCAGAACTGGCGAGGGGGTAGCATTCCAATTCGTATGACACCTTACACGACTTGTTTTGTTAAAGCCAAACCAAAGTTGCTATATAACCGCGAGGATTATAAGGCACTTAATAGTATATGGTATGACATTATCCCGGATCAGCTTAGGGAGTTGTTCCCGACAGCTGCAGACAGGCTCAGCTCATGCCAGAGCTCCATCTCACATTAAACCACGCACTCTGCCTCCAGGATTGATAAGGCCTTCCATAGGAGTTCCTCACAGGTTTATATGTGTCCAGATATAGGTATAGATATAGGTATACTATATCTAAGCAAGGGGTGATTACACCCACTTGCCCCAGCTGAGTGATCAGCCAGTTGTGTCAATTTTGGATAGCCAGCCAGGGGTGGCAAATTATATGCTGCAGTCCCTGGTAGGCCTTGGATGCACCTATGCCCTGGGCATCTATAGTGCTCTGTACAGGGGCTGATAAGGTGACCCAAGCCAATCTAGTTACGCACCTAGGGTACATGGAATCCATTTTACAGAGAGAGCAGATAGCCTGGAGCCCTGATTAGCAGGGAACCAGGCCAACTAAGTCGAAAACCAGCTAAACACAAGGAAAAAAATCTGGAGTAACCATAGTCAGGTGGCCACCTTCCTACATGGGGTGAATGTATGACATTGTCTTGCATTCTGTCCATCACCTTTTTTCTGCATTTGTCACCCCGAGTAGGATGGGTATGCTCAGACTTGTCCATTGCTCTCCACACCACTAGAGTGAAGCTATCCTGGCTGAAGACCGCTGATAGCCAGAAACAGCTCCTAGGATGCTTGATTCCGGTCCAGGAAAGACATGGCTTGGCAGTTCGGGCAGGACTGTTCCCGTGAGGCACAGGGTCAAGGCTAATTTGCATATGGCCATTTCTGAACTGGGGTGGTGTGGAGTGCAAAAAAACGATGGATTTTGGCCCAGATCTCTGTACTGGGTTGAATGTATGACATTGTTCTGCATTCTGTCCATCAACTTTTGTTTTGGCATTTGTCATCCCGAGTTGGATGGGTATGCTTAGACGTGATTCCCATGCTCTCCAAACCACTAGAGTAAAGCTATCCTGGCTGAAGACGGCTGATATCCAGAAACAGGTCCTAGGATGCTTGATTCCGGACCAGGAAAGACATGGCTTGGCAGTTTGGGCTGTACTGTTCCCATGAGGCACAGGGTCAAGGCTGATTTGCATATGGCCATGTGTGAACTGGGGTGGTGTGGAGTGCAAAAAAATGATGGATTTAGGCCCAGATCTCTGTACTGGGGATGAATGTATGATATTGTTCTGCATTCTGTCCATCAACTTTGGTTTTTGCATTTGTCTCCCCGAGTGGAATGGGTATGCTCTCCACACCACTGGAGTCAAGCTATCCTGGCTGAAGACGGCTGATAGCCAGACACCGGTCCTAGGATGCTTGATTCTGATCCAGGAAAGACATGGCTTGGCAGTTCAGGCTGGACTGGTCCCATGAGGCACAGGGTCAAGGCTGATTTGCATATCGCCATGTCTGAACTGGGATGGTGTGGAGTGCAAAGAAACAATGGATTTAGGCCCAGATCTCTGTACTGGGGTGAATGTATCACATTGTTCTGCATTCTTCCATCAACTTTTGTTTTTGCATTTGTCAGTTGAGTGGGATGGGTATGCTCAGACGTGAGTCTCATGCTCTCCACACCACTGGAGTCAAGCTATCCTGGCTGAAGACGGCTTATAGGCAGAAACCGGTCCTAGGATGCTTGATTCCGGTCCAGGAAAGACATGGCTTGGCAGTTCAGGCTGGACTGTTCCCATGAGGCACAGGGTCAAGGCTGATTTGCATATGGCCATGTATGAACTGGGGTGTTGTGGAGTGGAAAAAACGATGGATTTAGGCCCAGATCTCTGTACTGGGGTGACTGTATGACATTGTTCTGCTTTCTGTCCATCAACTTTTGTCTGCATTTGTCACCCGGGTGGGATCGGTATACTCAAACGTGAGTCCCATGCTCTCCACACCACTGGAGTCAAGCTATCCTGGCTGAAGACGGCTGATAGCCAGAAACAGGTCCTAGGATGCTTGATTCCGGTCCAGGAAAGAAATGGCTTGGCAGTTCGGGCTGGACTGTTCCCATGAGGCACAGGGTCAAGTCTGATTTGCATATCACCATGTCTGAACTGGGGTGGTGTGGAGTGCAAAGAAACAATGGATTTAGGCCCAGATCTCTGTATTGGGGTGAATGTATGACATTGTTCTGCATTCTACCATTAACCTTTGTTTTTGCATTTGTCACCTGAGTGGGATGGGTATGCTCAGACGTGAGTCCCATGCTCTCCACACCACTGGAGTTAAGCAATCCTGGCTGAAGTCGGCTGATAGTGGAAACCGGTCCTAGGATGCTTAATTCCGGTCCAGGAAAGACATGGCTTGGCAGTTTGGGCTCGACTGTTCCCATGAGGCACAGGGTCAAGTATTCTGTCCTTTTTATTCTGTCCTTTCTTTCTTTTCTTTTCGTGAGGCACACGAGACAGGAATACTTTATTAATGGGACTTAGTCCACAGTATACCTGGACTTCATTGCCATTGCGATGCAGTTGTTAATTACCCCACTTTCGTAACTGTAGATGTGCGCAAGGTACGCAACAGATAACCCCTTCAGATAGCTGTAGGAAGGTGGCTACCTGACTATGGTTACCCCAGATTTTTTTGCCTTGTGTTTAGCTGGTTTTCAACTTAGTTGGCCTGGTTCCCTGCTAATCAGGGCCCCAGGCTATCTGCTCTCTCTGTAACATGGATTCCATGTACCCTAGGTGCATAACTAGATTGGCTTGGGTCACCTTATCAGCCCCTGTACAGAGCACTATGGGTGCCCAGGGCATAGGTGCATCCAAGGCCTACCAGGGGCTGCAGCATATCTTTTGCCACCCCCGGCTGGCTATCTAAAATTGACACAACTGGCTGATCACTCAGCTGGGGCAAGGTGGTGTAATCACCCCTTGCTTAGATATAGTAGGCCTATATCTAAACCTATCTGGACACATATAAACCTGTGAGCCACTCCTATGGCAGGCCTTAACAATCCTGAAGGCAGAGTGCATGGTTTAATGTGAGATGGTGTTCTAGCATGAGCTGAGCCTGTCTGCAGCTGTCGGGAGCAATTCCCTTAGCTGTTCTGGGAAAATGCCAAACCATATACTATTAAGTGCATTATAATCCTCGCGGTTATATGTCAACTTTGGTTTGGCATTATCAAAACATGTCGTGTAAGGTGTCATACTATTTGGAATACTACCCTCTCACCATTCCTAGCGACGGGGGTAGCATTCCACCCCTCTAGAGGGGACGACATGTTACTTTTGCTAAAACTTGGTTGATTTTTAAAAGAGCCTCAGATCCACAAAATGGATGCTTCTTCCACAGACACATGTCTGACCTCCTGCTGCTGACCGAAACTCAGCAAAGGAGGCCTGGACAAAGGCTTTCCTGTCACAGGGAGGTGTCACACCACCCCAGACAGGAGATAGTGGATTGTAGCAGGGAGGTTTGAAAGAAACCAGACAGTGCCTGGGGAGCACAAGGCTTCCCCTTGCATAATCCGGTCAAACCGGTTCTGGGGCATCCCAGCCCCAGCTCCAGTGTGACCTGGACAAAGGAAAGGGGGTGTAACCGCCCTCCTTCCTGGTCCCACCCATAGGGAGGGACCTAGCAGGAGATCCACCCCTCAGATTGGAATAAGAGTGGGAGCAGTGCCAATGCCACTCAGATCATCCTGAATCAACTTGAAACAAATAAGAAGACTGGACTTCGACATTCTGCTGCTCAGAAGACTGAAGAGAATCTCCCTTGTGGCCTAGGAGTGGCCACCCTGTGAATACAGGTACCAACCAGCAACTCGATGTCTGCTTTGCCGCCGCCTCCAGCCAAAGCCCGAGCCCAGAGCCTGACAAGAACCAGACTCCCTGACCTCTCACAGCCCAATCCACTGTCCCTGCAAAGAAGGGACCCGTGGAGGCATCGAGTGACGTGGGACTGGACCTCTTGGAAGACACTCGAAAAGCTGACTGCGCAGCATCTGAGGCATTCTCGACGTTGTGCTTTGGAGACTGAGAACCCCCACCACCGAGCAGCCTTTGCACCGAAGAAGAGCCCTCCAGCAACTCCACGATTGGCGTGGGGCCCTTTTGCATTGTGCCACTCGACGCGCCATCCCGGCCACTAGCCACGTGGTCAGTGGCCATCTTGGCGATGAAACCGACAAACTACATAGCGGGTCTGGTTGCTCCAGACTTGCCCAAGCTTCTGTAAAAAGGAGCCCTCGCTCTGACCTTGCTGGTCCGAGTGTTAGGCCTCTTTTGATTCCTGTGTGGCTTGCATTAGCCAAGGCCTGTTTGCTCTGATCAGGTCGCCGACACCACCAACAGCGAGAAGCATGCGTGGGACAGCTCGTGACCGACTCCTGGACGTCCTCGACCCCCGGTGTCCACGTGGCTGCAAAGAGAAGCTACACCTAAACGCCTGTTTGCACCCGACATCGCCTGGTTCCAATCTGGTTCCATGGTAGTCACTGGCTAGTGACTTTGAACATTGTCCCCTCTGCTTTCAGGTCTTCACAACTTCAGATCCACCCTTGGATCCACCAGGACTCTTCACATCGAGCCACCTGCAGCATCTTCAGCTCCAAGCACCATCGACCAGCATGACGAAACCCGACACAACTTCGATCGACCCTGTGCACCCGCTTCCTGTGGGTGAGGTAACTCAGCTCCGCCGGTGTTCCTACACTGGTACACATCTCAAGGGCCTGTGTCTTAAGTTTCAGCATTCAAGGTCACTCGGAAGGTTCCTAACTAACTAACTTTGTACTTTTTACGCACCATAGACTTTACATTGGAAAGTGCGTGCACTTTAGACACTGCACCCGAGTCCCGCGGGCCTTTCCAGACTTAATAATTTCTAGTCTCGAATAGCTCCAGCGATTCCCAAGGCCCTAGGCCTGATCCCGTTCTGATTGGTATCTCTTATACCGCTTTCTTAGTATAGTATATGGTTTAGGCGGCCCCTAGGGCTCATCCATATTGTGCAACTTTTGTGTATTTTAAACTGTCTTGTGATTTAACGCTTGTGCTTCTGTGCTCATAAAGAGTCCAGGGGATTTTATAGTTAATAAATCAATATATATTTTCAATATATATCTGTGTGGTGTCCCTTTCATGTGGTATTCAAGGGGGTTGTGTATGGTGATACAGCTGGCTTCACATGCCTTTCAGAGTTTAGCCTAAGACTGCTTTGTCCATGGTACCACTAGGATAACTGGTCTACAAGGTTGAATTACAACCAATCATCATAAGGGTTGCTTGGCATGGTACAAAGTGATCACTAAGAATTAGTATCAGTAGCAGTATCACAGGGTCTACATTACTGGCAGGACGAGGTGCGGTCCAGGTCCGACATTAAGATAAGCCCTTTATGGTAAATTATGTGGCGATGGAGGGCATTGTACGTAAATTGTTTTATGTTGCAAATTGCCTGTACGTTTCTGGGCATATATATATTTTTTTTGGACAATTCCCGTTCCTTGATTATGTAGTGAGCCGTTGCGCATGAGCAGGGGAGTAGTGTGCCCGATTAAAGCTCATGCGCGTTTAACTCCGGTGCTCACACATGCGCATTTAGTTGCTTCTCACTAGGATTCCTTTGCTCCCCGGAAAAGGATACCGCCTCACACCTAACCCGGCCCATGCATTTAAACCGGCGGTTTTGCCGATGTGAGTCTCCTTTCGGCAGAAACGTGGTCTTGGGTAGGTTGCAAGAAGGCAGCACCCGCTCTCATTTGTAAGTAATTTATTGTTGTAATATCCTGCACTGTGAGCACTCGGCCCAGCACTTCAGATGATTGGCTAATATGCCTCTACGCTGCTGTCTCTGTGTTTGTTTCTACAGCCCGGTTACTTGCGGGCGTCCATAATTCTGACCACGTAGGATTACTACACGCAGTGCTTGGTGAGCATATTTTTTGAGCACTTATAACTTTACAGTTTGTACGCTCGTTGTAAATAAACAAAACCAGGACGGACTGCTTTGTTGTATGGGGCATATATTTTAAACCTTACTAGGTTGAGGACCATTAATTCCTCCCACCCTTTTTCAAGATTTATGCTATGTAGGGTAGGGGCCCAATCCACACTAAACAAAGCTCCCCCCCCCTTTTTCAGACTAGTTACGGCCAACCTGTCCGGTGTGCCTTTCAACTTTACTGCTTATGTGTAATTGATGTACACACATGTGGTACATTTTGCGGCATCAAGTTGTCATCAATGCTGTCTTCTTACTTTGTTTTGTTCTTTTATTTTCTATTTCCTAGGCTTCATTCAGGAGTGGCCTCCACCTATTAGCTGCGACCATGATAAGGGTACACAGGTTCTACTCCACCCTGATTGAGATAAGAGGGTACATTTTTATACTCACTAAATCACGTGCACTTTACATATTCTTTGGTCCTGACGAAGCGCTAACGACCTTTGGGCAACGGAAGCGCGAAACATGTTGACCTTGATAATTGACACCTAGGCATAATAGACCTCTTGGGTCAATAATTTTTAGCAGTATTGACTGCCAAGGGTATACTCTTAATCATATCGCTGCATGTTTACCCTTGTTTTAATTTTAATACATCACACTGGCATGAATTTTCTTTACCCTCCTCTTGACTCATAACCCGCACACCCGCATGCATCATCCAGCATTCCTCTAAAAGATCTCCGATAAAGTGACCCTTCGGGGGACCCGTAGGGAATTGCAGCGCTGGCCCTACGAGGAGCAAACGCCCAATAATGAAGCACGACACTCTTCGGGGTGTGTGAGGGCAACTGAGGAAACACTATGTCTTTCCCTCTTATAATTTTGGGTCCTTTACACCTAGGAATCTCCTATTCTCCTTCTCCTTTCTTTTCTTCCAATTTTTTAAGTATGGGTAACTTTTTGCACCACGATGCATGGGTGACTTTTTGCACCCTGGCACAGGGACTTTGTCCTCTTTGTTGGTTAAATATTGATATTCGGAGCACGGACACTGGACCTTTATAAGCTCCTTGGGTCCCCCCCCTTTCTTTTTGATAAATATACTTAGCACGGCTGTTTAGCCGAGGGACTGGTAATTTTTATTCTGTCCTTTCTTTCTTTTCTTTTCGTGAGGCACACGAGACAGGATTACTTTATTAATGGGACTTAGTCCACAGTATACCTGGACTTCATTGCCATTGTGATGCAGTGGTTAATTGCCCCACTTTCGTAACTGTAGATGTGCGCAAGGTACGCAACAGATAACCCCTTAAGATAGCAATTTCAGATTTTGTATTTTAAGAAAGTGCTCGAGTCCAACTGAGTGTCCACGATTAGGTAGCAGTATCACAGGGTCTATATTACTGGCAGGACGAGGTGCGGTCCAGGTACGCTATTAAGATAACCCCTTTATGGTAATTTATGTGGCGATGGAAGGCATTGTACGTAAATTGTTTTATGTTGCAAATTGCCTGTACGTTTCTGGGCATATATATATTTTTTTTCGACTATTCCCGTTCCTTGATTATGTAGTGAGCCGTTGCGCATGAGCAGGGGAGTAGTGTGCCCGATTAAAGCTCATGCACATTTAACTCCGGTGCTCACACATGCGCATTTAGTTGGTTCTCACTAGGATTCCTTTCCTCCCCGGAAAAGGATACCGCCTCACAGCTAACCCGGCCCGTGCATTTAAACCGGCGGTTTTGCTGATGTGAGTCTCCTTTCGGCAGAAACGTGGTCTTGGGTAGGTTGCAAGAAGGGAGCACCCGCTCTCATTTGTAAGTAATTTATTGTTGTACTATCCTGCACTGTGAGCACTCGGCCCAGCACTTCAGATGATTGGCTAATATGCCTCTACGCTGCTGTCTCTGTGTTTGTTTCTACAGCCCGGTTACTTGCGGGCGTCCATAATTCTGACCACGTAGGATTACTACACGCAGTGCTTGGTGAGCATATTTTTTGAGCACTTATAACTTTACAGTTTGTACGCTCGTTGTAAATAAACAAAACCAGGACGGACTGCTTTGTTGTATGGGGCATATATTTTAAACCTTACTAGGTTCAGGACCATTTATTCCTCCCACCCTTTTTCAACATTTATGCTATGTAGCCAGAAACCGGTCCTTGGATGCTTGATTCCGGTCTAGGAAAAACATGGCTTGGTAGTTCGGACTGGACTGTTCCCATGAGGCACAGGGTCAGAGCTGATTTGCATATAGCCAGTGTCTAACCCAGGGTGGTGTGCAGTGCAAAAAAAACGATGGATTTAGGCCCAGATCCTTGTACCGGGTTGAATATATGACATTGTTCTACATTCTGTCCATCAACTGTGTTTTTTGCAATTTTCACCCCTAGTGTGCTAGGTATACTCACACATGAGTCCCAGGCTCTCCACACTACTGGAGTCAAGCTAACCAGGCTGATGAAGGCTGATAGCCAGAAACCGGTCCTTGGATGCTTGATTCCGGTCTGGGAAAGACATGGCTTTGTAGTTCGGTCTGGACTGTTCCCATGAGGCACAGGGTCAGAGCTGATTTGCATATGGCCAGTGTCTAACCCGGGGTGGTGTGGACTGCAAAAAAACGATGGATTTAGGTCCAGATCCTTGTACTGGGGTGAATATATGACATTGTTCTACATTCTGTCCATCAACTGTGCTTTTTGCAATTTTCACCCTGAGTGTGCTGGGTATACTCAGACGGGAGTCCTAGGCTCTCCACACCACTGGAGTCAAGCTATCCAGGCTGATAAAGGCTGATAGCCAGAAACCGGTCCTTGGATGCTTGATTCCAGTCTGGGAAAGACATGGCTTGGTAGTTCGGACTGGACTGTTCCCATGAGGCACAGGGTCAGAGCTGATTTGCATATAGTCAGTGTCTAACCCAGGGTGGTGTGGAGTGCAAAAAAACGATGGATTTAGGCTCAGATCCTTGTACTGGGGTGAATGTATGACATTGTTCTACATTCTGTCCATCAACTGTGTTTTTTGCAATTTTCACCCCAAGTGTGCTGGGTATACTCAGACGTGAGTCCCAGGCTCTCTACACCACTGGAGTCAAGCTATCCAGGCTGATGAAGGCTGATAGCCAGAAACCGGTCCTTGGATGCTTGATTCCGGTCTTGGAAAGACATGGCTTGGTAGTTCGGACTGGACTGTTCTCATGATGCACAGGGTCAGAGCTGATTTGCATATAGCCAGTGTCTTTCCCAGGGTGGTGTGGAGTGCAAAAAAACAATGGATTTAGGCCCAGATCCTTGTACTTGGGTGAATGTATGACATTGTTCTACATTCTGTCCATCAACTGTGTTTTTTGCAATTTTCACCCCAAGTTTGCTGGGTATACTCAGATGTGAGTCCCAGGCTCTCCACACCACTGGAGTCAAGCTATTCAGGCTGATAAAGGCTGATAGCCAGAAACCGGTCCTTGGATGCTTGATTCCGGTCTGGGAAAGACATGGCTTGGTAGTTCAGACTGGACTGTTCCCATGAAGCACAGGGTCAGAGCTGATTTGCATATAGCCAATGTCTAACCCAGGGTGGTGTGGAGTGCAAAAAAACGATGGATTTAGGCCCAGATCATTGTACATGGGTGAATGTAAGACATTGTTCTACATTCTGTCCATCAACTGTCTTTTTTGCAACTAACTATATTACTGCCATTATCCGTTGAAACATAACCAATCATGCGCTTTCTTGGATGCGGCCATTCAAATACCTTACTGTTAAACTCCTCCAAAATGTTTACTGCAGTATGAGATTTCTCCATGGCAAACATGGCTACTGTTGCATGTTTCCGACTAGCTCGAAAAACTGTGTCACTGTCAACACCTGCACATAACTTGTCTCTAACCCCTGCAAAAGAGACCCAGTGTACAGTGATGCACATGTAATCAAGGGCTTGGCAACTAGTCCACATGTCTGTTTTCAGGTGGATAGTGTGAACAGCACTCTTCTGCAAAGCTGCCCCAATCACCTCCAGTACATCTTGATGTAGTGCTGGAACCGCAACTTTGGCAAAATAGGACCGGCTAGGAACCTTCGAGTTAGGGCTGACTGTTGCCACAAATTCTTTAAAACTCACCCCTTTCACGAAAGAAAAAGGGAGAAGGTCCAGCGCTAACATTTTAGCCAGCATTGCATTGTACTTTTGGCTTCCCGGATCTTCCTTAGATGCATTTCCCAAGGGATAGTTTGGTCGTTTTGGAGATGACCTTTCTGGCCTCCGGTACCATAGTTGGTACCAAGCTTACCCCAACTAACTACAGTTTTAAAAATCAAACAAATGACTAGGTTTTCCGCCTTTTGGCTCTTACTAGAGAAGTCCAGAACTGTGGACTGGAGATTTCTGCTGGTGGTGGAGGTGCTACTTTCAATGCCAGTTGAAATGGAGGATGGGCGTGGCTGAATTTTACTCTGTTGTGCACTTACAGCACCACTACTTGAGGTAATGTAGGTCAAGCTGGATGGAGGTTCCTGCCGGCCCTTCTTACAAGAAAATATGGAAGCTGTAGGTCATGTTGGTGTAGTAGTTACCTGTGTTGGTGGTGGTACAAGTGCCACGCCACTCACATACCGCTCAGCAGCAATTCGGGATAGGGTCAAAATGTCTGTCTGCTGCCTGCCTGCTGGGGCTTGAGTGATGACTGTGATGACTGGGTCGTTATCGTCAGATTGTTAATCAGCAGCAGAATACACCACTACTACTTCTTGTTCGTCATCATCACCCATAAGTGAAAGCCTTGCGGGAACCTTCCTTTTAGGCTTAGCTACCTTTGTCGGCTCATGGTGTGCCTCCCTCTCAGACTGCATTGGTGGGTTCCAATCAACATCAAGATCATCAAAAGGAAGGGTGCTTGAAGAAGAACTTGTACTAACTCTCCTTGACCATTTTCTTGCTGGGGATCTGGAACACAATGGATCATCAGGAGGAGTGGCTTGTTCGGATGATACCTCCGCTCTTATCTCGATTTTCTGTTGTGCCCCAACTTCTGGAGGAACAAGCATTGTGAGCAGTTGTTCCTCTCCATGAGCTTCTCCATGCGCCTCTACTAGCGCCTCTACTTGCGCCACTCATTACGCCATTCCTTGTGCTACTCCTTGGACCACTCCTTGCGCCTCTACTTGCGCCTCTACTTACGCCTCTCCTTGCGTCTCTCCTTGAGCCTCTCTTATTGCACCTGTTGTTGTCATTCCGGCTGTGGTTGAACACTCGTCAGATGAGTTACACCTTGCGTTGATTGCATGCTACTTTCTTGTGCTGAGTCAACGCCAACATCAGTGGATGATGGTGATTGAGCAATTAAAGTGGCTGCCTCTGCGGCACTCAAGGCCTTGGGCCTAACTTGGCGTGGTGGCACTGCGACCAATGAAGCTGAGGTGCTGCCCCCAGCTTGGTCCCCGGCAGACACCGCTGCTGCAGGCGTAGTTATTTTTTTGCCAAAAAAAGTGTCTGTGGGCACACCAGTCTCCCTGGTAAGTGGTGCCACTTGGTTCTTCTGCTCCTTCTTACTGGCAGTGGCACCAGCAACATTCTTGGTAGAGGAGCTACGGCCACCTTTCTTTAGGCCCATCTTCTTCAGATGTCAGAACAGCAGGCCGCATACACCGCAGCAGGACTTCTTCCTGGCACTGATGATGAACGATGACTGATTTGTGGTTCTTCTCTTGTGCACCTAATAGCAAAGGAAGCCAGAGGAACATCAGTTAAATAAATGTTGCATATGTTGTGCTTCAATTAACATTTGCAACTAGGCATTCATTATTATTACAACACACCAATAAACGGAAAGACCAAAAATAAAAATTGCAATTATTTCTAATCAAAAATGGATGTTTTACATTAATAGACGAGAGACCACACAGAGAGAGTTGTTTCATGCACCACTGAGTACCCCTGGGCATAATGGATGAAAGCAGGGCAGATTGGGTGCAGGCCTATGGCTCAAAGCACACTGCCTGGCTTCAAAATGGCCCCTTGACCACCACCCACATGGCCAGGCCCTGACTATTTGTTCGCAAATTTTTACTCCCGCAATGCATAGTCACGCTCTCAAACTCTCGCAATACAGATCATAAATACAATAAAAAAGACTTATATACAATGCTTTACACATTGCCACCGGGATAAGCCTGTCTGCTCGTGCCAAGCTACCAAAGGGGTGAGCAGGGGTTATCTTTGGCGTGTGACTCCCGTGTCCTGACTAGAGTGGTGGCACACTACATATTAGCCTATGGAAAGAAAAAGGACCCCAAAGGGACATAAAAATAGTGTAGCACTAGAGTCAAGAACAATACATCTGGATTATGTTTTGTTTGTCCCACTCAGATTCTTCTTTATCTGCTTTGTGCGTATCTACCAGGCTTTTCCCAGAAATTTTGAAACCCACATACAATAGTCAAAGATGTTACATCTGTTGTGAGGATGCGCAGGGTCTTGTGATGTTGTCTAAAGCCCAACTCCCTACATATCGGCTTTAGCCACCGACTTCTGGCCCTCTATAGGCTTTACAAGCAAACAGAAAGTGGGGTAAAGACTCTTTAGGGCATGGACAGCATGGGCATGTAACGTGATCATGCCTTGCAGTTTTCCAATTCACAATAAATGAGTTTATTGGTAATGTTCCATGCCTAAACTTTAAAAAGAGATCTATCACTGGGAGATGGGATAAAGTCCAAAAATGGTTCAAGCTTTCAAACAGACTTATTATTCAAATATTGGTCGGTTAGGGACCCCCACTTTTGCCCCTGTAATTCCTCCTTCTGCACCCAATCCCAGTATATTTTCTTGACAGTCTGTTTCGGCGGAGGGTATTGGGACCGCCAAGACTTACCCAACCCTATGTGTATGACCAACTCCTTCAACTTGCTCAGCCACTGGATCTTGTTGCATCTGTTCAAGTTGATAAGTCCGTCAAACACGGCTGCATGGTTAGCCAGTTCTGGTAACCTTCTTAGGCGCACCCAGAACAGTAGTGGACGAAGGCGAACTATGTCCATTGATTGAACGTCTACCCATGTCAAGAAGAAGGGACTTTAAAGTGGTTGAGACTGGGAGGGAAATTAGATCTCTGAAGAACTTGTTCTCAGCTTTGACCAGGTCCGAGGTGTTCTTGAACCCCCCACAGTTCCGAGCCATAGACTGCTGAGGCCAGTGCCTTCTCTTCATATACTGCGAAGGCCGGGGCTATGGGTCTACGAATGGAGCCTCGCTGGTCTCTTAGACTTAAACTCTCTTGTGGTTTAAAAGCATTCTCGAGACATGGGAATTCCAGTTCATTTTGTTATTAACTCTTATTCCCAGGTAATCGAATGCCGCAACTATCTCCAAGGGAGACCCATTGAGGGAAATATTAAGCCGTTTTGATTTTTTAGATGAAGACAGTGCCATCAGCTTTGTTTTGGAGGTGTTGATAGTTAATCCACGCTCTTCACAAAAGAAGCTAAACCTGTCCAGAAGTTTCTGGAGATCCATGGGGGTCTTAGACATCAAGAGAACATCACCTGCGAAGAGGAGGGTTGGTGTTTTCTCCCCCGCCAGGACTAGGGAGTCGGCCGGGTCCTCCCTCAAATGGTCCACCACCCCATTCACAAAGAGGGAGAAGAAAGTCGGCGCCATCACACAGCCCTGGCGGACCCCTATATTCACAGCAACCCTCTCTGTCAATTCTCCCTGACTCCCCCATCTAACTTTGGAGTAATTAACCTTGTGTAATCTCTTGATTAAATCAAGGAGATAGTTTGGGAATCCCATATCGTGTAACACTTGCCACAGTTTGTTGCGGGCACCAGATCGAACGCGGTTTTCTGGTCGATAAAGGCCAGGTAGAGGCAACCTTTCCCGATGGACACAGATTTCCAGAATACCGCAAAAAATCTGAAACACTGGTCCATCGTACCCACTCTCTGCCTGAACCCTGCTTGGAAATGTGACAAGATATTCACCTCTTCGAACCACGACCCCATTCTGGAAACGATGACCCTGCCAACTACCTTCTGAATTACATTGATTAAACTAATCGGCCCTTGGCAGGGTCCTCTCTGTCACCCTACTTGTAAATTGTTGCCACCTGCCAAGACTCAGGGATATCTTGGCCCTGTACAATCAAGTTCAACAAGAGGCTGATGTAGTTAGCACAGGGAGTAGGGTCATGTAGGAGTAGATCACCAGACAGGCCATCCGGTCCTGCAGCCTTGCCAGGGGCTATGTTCTTAATGGCTAGTTTGACCTCTTTTAAAGTAAATGGATCAGGGCCGGAAGGACTTACAAAATCAGATTCTGGAAGGGAACCAAGCACTGACTCTAGCTCTAATTCCTCCTCACCACAATACAACTTACAGAAATGATTGTACCATTGTTGTGCAGTGATGTGGTTTACTATTGGGTCGGATTCTCTTCTTTTGGAAATATTTATTAATTCCCAGAATCTGGTCAAATCTTTTAATTGGGCCGCAATTCTAAGTTCCTGCCAATGGTCTTCCTCCCATTCCCACTTTGCTAGATTTATGGTACTGTTTTAATCCTTTCTAGCCTCCCTTACAGCTACCACACTTTTTTGCTGTAGTGCTAAAGATATAGCCTGCCTCTCTTTCCTGCATATAGCAGTGTGCCATATATTGCCTTGCTGTAATCCTTTACTTTTGTACCCTCTGGAATCATTTATGGTAAAAAAAACAAACCCAACTTCTCCACCATGTTCCTGTAGAGATTACTTACATGTGAGCTCTGCTTAGTACCTGGGACTCCATTAAAAAAAGCAAGTTCTGAATTTCCTAAATCTACTGTTTCTCTAATGCCGTCTAATATATCCTCTTGGCAAACAATCTTATTCCATTTCAATCTGGGGTTGCAGTTGGAGAGGACTACTTCTTTTGATAATAAGAGCGGGGTTTTGGGTGCTTTTCCAATCACTCCCCATCTAAATTTCATACACAGTGGATTGTGGTCACTATCCTGTGATTGCTTGACCTCCATATCCACTAAGTCTCCCCATAGACGCATATCCAGCAGTAAATAATCGATGCACGATGGACTGCTGATTCTATTATATGTATTGGCACCTTTTGGGTCCGATATTGTCCTGCCATTCAGTGCTCGCAGATTAAAGTCAGTTGTCAGGGCGTTAATTTGTATCGCCCTGGAAGACCAGTTTTTAATTAGGGTCAAACTCAATAGGGGAATGGAGTGTTCCGCATCATCCTCGCTAATTCCCAGAAGATCGTCTTCACTTAAGAGTTCGAAGGTACAGTTTAAGTCTCCTCCCACAATCATTTTAGACAGGGGCTGTATACTCGCCAATGCTATTTCTAAATATGATATGGTGGCTGAAGTTTGGGCCCCTGGCATTCCTCGAGCATACGCAATAAAGAGTTCCACCTTATTACTATTATGGGAACCTTAAATTGATAGGTGTAAAATATCTTCTGAACCAGAGTCATTCATGGTGATGGCCCAGTTTAGAGCCACGTTAACCCATATAATAAGGCCCCCTGCTGGCCGGCCCTTCCCTGAGCTTGTCGCCGGGATAAAATAGGTGGTATACCCCGATTTAAATAAGGGGATCATGCTCCAAGATTCCTGGAACATGCAGACATCATAATTGGAGATAAAATCATTCCAATACGGAATTGCCAATTTTTTTTGAAGACCTGCTATGTTCCAGGAAAGTAGCTGAATTACCTTAGCGGTGCAATTCTCCGAAACGAAGGTGTCCTGAGCAACATGCCCCTGGGCTACCCCACTGGAGGGATTTATGGTTGTATGCACCGTGGGCGGCAGAGACTCGCGCTTCCACGATATATGTGTTTCCACGGGGGGGATCTGGAAACTGTCATTGGGTAGTCAATCTATTCTATTGAGCTCAGAATCATCCTGTTCCCTGTCTAAAGTCCAGAGTGGCATGTGTCTAATTGGATATTTGAATGTTTAGGGGGACAAGTCCGAAATTCGACCACCAGCAAGTTCTCCACAATTTCTTGATTGCTTACCTCAATTTTAATGCAATTAGTTCGGGAACTAAACAGAGACACTCTTTCGACATTAATCATATCTTCTCTGATAATTAATCTACACCCCCTCACTGGCACAGCCAGTGTATAGATTTATTGTGGATTGCTTCCCTACTTTCTTGGGCTGTTGCGTGTTTATCTAGGTTCCTGATCGATACTGTGACCTTATGCCCCTATTCGGCTATAAATCCATTTATTCCCTATATTGGCATAACCGTTCAAGTGCGATTTTCTGAAAAGTCATCTCTGGCCTCACACGAACAGAGCCACATTCCAGCATAGTTCTCTCTGCCACTTCCTTTGTGACCAATTAGTGCAATGAAAGAGCAGTAGTCACTATCTGATATTCCTAGATAACACTCCGAGTTCTTCAACAAGATAAAAACTCAGCAAACCTGGAAATCCCCGCTTGCTGTGTTTTGATTAGTAATGGAACTCTAATGAGCAACTGATAACTATCACTTCCGAGTGACATCTTTAATTGACGTCTTATGTCCAGCAAACTTGCGTCAAACCCGGCACCTGTCAGGTATAAATATTACCAACGTTGCCTTAAGCAATGCGAGCTACTGTTGCTGATGCCAGCTGCCTGCAAGACCCCGTGTTGGTAAATCTAGCACTCTGTCGCTGCAGCCTGCTGTCCCTGTGGTGGTGAAGCTGCTGATACCATTATCGCTGCTAAAGCGCGAACTATGGTGCAGTACGCTTAGGAGTTGAACAGCCGTCCCTCTGCGAAGACATCCAGCAGATTCCAGCTGCCCGCGGACGCTGTCCCCCCTCCTTCCTCGACGCGCTGAAGAAAAGCTGCTGGCTTTCTCGTGCAGAGAAATCCAGCTCCGGCGTTTCCGGTCTACCCTCGCGGGTGACTGGGATATCGAGAGTGACCCCTGAAGGAGATACCAATCCTCCATCATTGTATTCAGAGGTATGGTGTTGACTAAACCCTTAGACGAGAATTCTTGAAACAAACCTTGGCAAAACCAACTTAACTTAAAGCTACTTACTTGCTCCCCTTCCACGTGTTAGGCTTAGGTCAGGCACACTGGGGTAGGCTTAGTTAGAAGCACCAGTTGAGTATGTTAGCCTAATGTATATATGACTGTATATATGTTTTATTACTTTTAAACCATTGTATGGCTTAGAAACCATATCAATGCTTTTACAGTTCTATTTCGCAATACTTATCTTACTGTACGTACTTTTTATAATAACAATTATTGCAATTGTGGCAATTCATTTCTCTTGTACGAGAAGAAAGACTGTTCAATAAATGTTAACCCTTTATTGACAAACGCCCGTCTCTCTATTCTCTACATCTCGTGAAAGTAAACTGCACTAGACTGACTGAGTGAAATACATGTCTATTGTTTCACACGACCCTAGAGATTGACTCTTGATCTGAGGAGCAAAGTTGTCATGTTGCACGGTTGTTGGAAAACTGAATCCCTTCTTGTCTGTGCCAAGGAAGCTGATCACTTCCTATGCAGAGAAAAAAGTTTCCAGTGACCTCTGAGCTAGTTGGTAACACAACCCAATTAAGTTTAGCATAGTCAGTGGAGGCCTGGAATATCCGCAGTTCCACGTCGATACTACTGTTTATGTTATTCCAATGCGCAGGGCCTAGTGGGAAACTAGGAACTACACTACATGGCGCCCAACGTTTGGTAAGGCGATAAACTAACGCAAGACTTTTAGAGTAACTCAGTTGTGCATATTTCACACCCCTTTCTCCCGTAAATACTCCAATAGACGTCTGGAGTGGGTGAAAGGTTAAAATCCGCCCGACCTTAGTAGGAAGAGATTCCTATGTAAAGCTCTGGTTTATTCAATGTTGAAGGATACAGTGTTCCAAAATATTGTGCACCTAATCTTTGTCTCCTTGGAGACCTACTCTGCAAACCTTGCATTTTTACAATGCCAGAAAACGGAACCCCGGGGGCCGCAGTAGATGCGACTCAGCAGGGTCCCGAATACACAGACCCGGATGCTATTAACATCCCGGTCCACTTAAGAAGATCTATAACGTTAAAACTTATAGAGAACGGACTGACACTTCAAGGTGGTACAGTAATTTTCGTGATAGAGGCTCACGAGTATCGGCAGACAGAGGTATTCTATTCATGGATAAACTTTCCAGCGGTAAACGCTAGAACAAAAGAGTTTCACTATTACAAAATAGAGAAACCTCCGGAAGAGTACGCTCCTTTCGAGGAGATTGAAATTCCACTTAAATTTCAAGAGCACCTGCTCTGGTTTAATGGCGCCCTAAAACATAATGATCACATTACCAGACTCGGTCCACTAGGTAGACCAGGAGCCACGTGGCCGGTTCTAGCCAGCTACACACCACATCCTGACATTGAAAAAATGTCTAGAGAAGAGCTGTTAGTACAGCTAAACACATTAATAAAAATACATAGGCAATTAGTCCAATATGTAATGCTGACTGCAACAGTCCAGCCAGCTGTCAATATACCACAGCTGACCCCTCATCAGGGGAACACAAATAAAATTACACCACAGAACATACAGTCATGTCTTGGTAAAACACCCGTAAAACGGGAACAAATTCCTTTCTGGTTAGCACAGAAAATCACTCAAATAGAGGCAGTATTTCCTGATACTACCCCCATTGAGAAACACGGAATCTTGACCATCTGCCTTCCTATGGGAATCGCACCACACGTGGAGGACTGCGACACTTGGGGTACAGTCTTTGCTTCCATTTACACAAAAACACACGGTGTTCCGTCTATGGCGGTAATACCAGAAGTGCTAAAACAGATTCAAAATGAATTCGGTCCAGAGCCCGCTTTAAATCTAGGTATGAAATTACTGAAAGACTTCAAGCAGGTCACGGCTATATTATTAGCCAACATTAAAGGAGAAGCAGCATCTGTGGCGATCCACCAGAAGTTGAAGGAAACAGATATAAAAGATCCTGTTGAGCTTGCCAAAATCATAGAAAAATGCTATGAAGAATTAGGTAGAGACAGCTTGGGTGGAAAACCAGTTAAGCCCCAACTGCTCGAAAATCCTGAAAAATGATTTATTAAAAATAATTCAAATACTCCTAAAAAGAGC
Organism: Lissotriton vulgaris; assembly: GCF_964263255.1. Taxonomy (NCBI): domain Eukaryota; kingdom Metazoa; phylum Chordata; class Amphibia; order Caudata; family Salamandridae; genus Lissotriton; species Lissotriton vulgaris. Next base: position 2,122,569,758 of record NC_141691.1, read on the forward strand.
TGGGATGGAAATAAACAATCCACTCCCAAGGAAAAAGTTTTCCAGTCCAGAGGAAGGTCTCCTCGACGGAGGGAAAGAACTCCGACTCGAGAACGCCAGTCTCCCCAGCGGGAGCCCTCTGAGAAAAGATATAACCTTAGAAATAGGGATAATCTGAAAAAACCTGATAGATATCAAAGTATTGATACACGTCCCTCTCGATCTCTTCCACAGAATTCGGAAAGAAGAGGACGGTCAGACCCAGGAGAGCACACCAAGTCCAAAGACAAGGAACCTGCTCAAAATAAAAATTCTCAATTTCAGAAAAAGAAGGTAGCCAGTATTAGAGTAATCAACCATGCCGAGAATACTGAGGACACAATTGAAAAACGGGGAGTGGGCAATGTTGGACAGTGCAGCAGAAATCAGTATAGCGCGCAAGATCTTGATGAGTCATCTGGAGACAGTGGACACGAATGAATACATTCAGGTTGAAACTGCCGACGCCAGACTTAGCGAGCCCCATAAAATATACGAAATAACATTGCGTATGGAGGGTGATAAGACTAGGAAAATTAAGGGTCTATTTTGGGATAAGCTCTCAAAAGGCTATGATATTCTGTTAGCTGAAAAAGATTGGCCCCCAGAGTTTGTCAGGGAGTGCCCTCGTGGCGAAGAAGTGATTATGCCAGCCTTCTCGAATCACATACCGATTCACAAAAAATATACATATGCAAGGAAATGCCAGGCATCTGCATTGTATAAAAATCATGTAGGATGGGATGAGGACTCTCCTCCCCACAAAATACAATTAAAAAGTGAACCGACTGCCCAGCGGCAGTATCCCATAAAGCAAGAAGCTAAAAAACAAGTCAGGGAGATCTTAGATCAACTTGAGTACCAGGGGGTGATTGAAACATGCACCTCTCAAATGAACAATCCTTTGTTTCCTGTCTCCAAGCCAGACAATTCATATCGTCTAGTTTTGGACTACAGACACCTTAATACATGTTGCAAAACCTTAGCAGTACAAAACTCGCATAGTGCAGCCCTAATGAATAACATAGTTAGGAAAAAATATAAAACGACATTAGACATTTCTAATGGTTTCTTTTGTCAAAACATTGCACCAGAAAGCAGATATTTGACCGCTTTCTCTGCATTTGGGTCGCAGAAAAAATTCTGTCGACTCCCACAGGGGTTCAAGAACAGCCCAGGACTATTCTCAGCTAGGGTAACAGAGTTACTACAAATCTATGATGATGAAGCATGGTCTTACCTAGATGATATTTATCTCACAGACGACGACTTGGATACTCACTTGAAAAGAGTGAACACCATTATACTTGGGTTCGCAGCAGAGGGTTACAAATTCAACTTTAAAAAGTCCCGAATTGCCCATCTGACAGTACTGTTTTTAGGGTACGATTTATCAATTGAATGGAAAAGCCTAGCGGACAACTTCTTAGAGAAGTGCGCTGTACTCCAAGCTCCAAAAACACTGAAGAATTTACAATCCATACTAGGTTTTCTGAATTTCGGAAGAACTTACATTCTTAATTACGCAGAGAGGGTTAAACCTCTCTACGAACTAATTAAACCTGATTTTAAACAAATCAATTGGACTCAAAAACACACAGAAATTTTGAGATCACTGCAAACAGACATGTTAGCAAAAACAAAATTAGATACATGTGACAACACAATCGATCTTGTAATCCGAGTCATCCCAGGAAGATGCGGATTCACATACCTGACCTCTAATGAGGGAGAAAAGGTACCAATAGCTTACAAATCACATTTGTACACTAAGGCTAAAATAAAATTCAGTTCAACGGATAAAATTCTAACTGCGGTTCAGACTGCTGTAGCGAAAGAAAGGCCCCTAGCACAAGGTAAACGAATAATAATCGTAACACCCATACCGGCTTTAGAAGCGGTAACTAAAGCAAGCATTCCTAATGCTAAAGCTTTGCATCCGAGATGGATTCAGTGGGTTAATTCTCTTGCTGCAACAGACGTAGTTTACGAATTTGATCCTAACTTAAAAACACAGGAATTTTTACAATATGAATATCAATGTCCTCTGCCAATTGAAATCCTGCCTCTCGAAGAATACGGAAGTATTATATATACTGACGGATCAGCACAACCCGCAGTTGGGGGTAAGCAAGCTTACAGTGCTGCGTGCGCGATTGTTAAAGGTCGCTGGCACAAAGGAAAATTCAGACCACTGGTCACTAAAACTCAATCTCTAGGAGATTGCTCGGCTCAATGAGCTGAATTAGTAGCATTTAAGATGCCGCTAGAAAATACCGATCGCGAATTCCCCACACTAATAGTGTGCGATTCTTTTTATTGCGTACAATCTTATAATGAATACTTGCAGAATTGGGTGGAAAATGGTTTCAAAGATGCAAAAGGTGGCACAATAAAGCATAAAATGCTTGGGGAACAGGTAGTTCTTTTACAGAAAGAACTACAAAAGACTCACGTGATACATACACTGAGTCATCAACGTGATGGCGTTCACGTTGCAGGGAATTCATTGGCTGATGAAGCCGCGAAGGCAGCTGTGCAAACGGCTTCCGTAGCTGCGATAACTCGGTCACAAACAAAAATAGACAGCGATATTCTACAAGCTGTCAGTGCGTCAGTAAAAAATGATAAGAAAACACTCCCAAAAGGCTTTCCTGAAAAGTACTTGTACTTAACGGATACAAATAATGTTCCTTTTGCTCGAATCCCTGGAGTGGGGGATAGAGTAATTCCAAACAGGGAACACTGATTAGGACTAATCAAAGCGGCACATGAAGGGATTGCTTCTGCACACGCTGGCGTTTCCGCAACAATATCACTATTAAAACAGAGATATTGGTGGCCTCGCTTGAGAATACTAACTAAAAAGTATGTATTAGAGTGCGACATATGCCAAAGGATAAAAGTATCAACAGTAAAACGACCAGCGCAGACACCCCTTCTCATCTCGGATAAACTATTTGCATGCGTTTACCTGGACCACTGTGGTCCCCTACAAAGGGACGGTAACTATAGATATATCATGGTAGCAGTGGATTCCTGTACGAGGTTCATATGGATGTGGCCCCAGCGCTCGGCTGACGCTAGAACGGTTATAAAAGATTTGCGAGTCTTTATCGGCACATACGCAATTACCACGTTCCATTCTGACCAGGGTCCTGCTTTCAGCTCTCGAGCCTATAAGGAGGCCATGGCCAGCATGGGAATTGGGTTGCGGTATTCTTGTCCGTCGCACCCCGAAGGGAACAGTGTGGTAGAAAGAAAAAAACGTGACATAAAGCAATCTATAACAGCGAAGGTATTAGGTTCAGGCGCTGGGTGGGTCAAACATTTAATAAGTGTCCAGACTAGTCTTAACAACATGCCAAGAAATTCTCTAAAAGGTTTCAGCCCATACAAACTATTATTCGGAATTAGAATGCGAGTTCAGGACCTCGATAGTCAGATGTCAGTGGTACAAGAAAAAACAACAGACTTTGACATCAAAGATCGTTTGGCTGTTTTACAGGAACTGAATGAAACAAGAAAATCATTAAGCAACGTAAAGTTAAAGCAACAGCCAAGTACCACTGACGAGGCACCACCCGCAACAGCCCCAGCAAGGCCTGTCTGGATTCCAAAGATTGGGGATCTAGTCAGAGAAAAGATCGCGGTGAAGAAGGAATTTGGGCCTTCTTACAGAAAAGCAGTACCTGTCTTGGCAGTCACCGGAACAAGATCAGTTGTGCTACCACCCCTTGCTGGTAAAAAGGAGAACAGAGTTGTGTCTATCGATCTGGTAAAACCACAAGCATGTGGCCTATAATCAACAGTAGGCCCAGTGGACTCCCAAGAAACAACAGAATACCCAAACTTGCAACAATCCAAGAGGTTCAAACTGAAAGACTAATCACATTCGATCAGCCTGCAGTGCACAATGAAGGACTATGCAATAATGCCATGGAACTCGTGCCTCTTGAAACACAGATTGAAACAGTTCGTCAAGAAACAACACCAGTCTACAATGATGTGGCATCAGAAAGTGCTACCGAGAGACAGATTGAAAGAACAATCCCATCAATTGACAGAACTGCCTTTGGTTATTTCATCAACTTCGACAACTTCTCTGAAGATTTAAATGACCCCGAAGTGATGCCAGAAACTAAAAAGACTTTTAAAGAAAAAGCAACGGAACTCTTTCATCAACTGAAGGAAATCTACCTCATTTCCCCTTGGCTAGAGTTCTGGTTCGGTCTAGGTGTATTTTTCCTCCTGCTTTGGCTCATCATGGTACTGTGTTTGGGAAAATTCATTGAAGGAAAATATATTACAATGGACACAGCAAGTCAGAACATCAACCTAGTCCTGAAACCACACAGATCATCCCACGTGAAGAAAAGAGAACTGTCAACAGTAAATGTCACAGCAATTCCAATACCTGGTGGGGTAGTATGGGAGAAAACAGACTATGAGATATATGGTCCGGTCGAAATCCTGAAGTATCCTCATCAACTGAAGGTTTCCTTAAGTGACTTTGTAACACCTAGTACATTCTCTGATGATTGGGACTTTAACAGTTATAATGACATGATGTCTGATTTAGTAATGTCAGCTAGATTCACAGATCATGATTATTTACAAGGTTCATCTAGTTATAAGCAGTTATTCTGTTATACCCACTATGGGGATCATTACTTGCATAAATCTGCACAGCCTAGAAATGTTTTTATGTATAATCAATGGGAACATTGTTCTACACCACCTAAAAGCAGTTCTAAAGCATTTTTTGAGAAATTCAAATACTTCTCAGGGTTTATCACCAGTGATCCAGAAACATTTTATTATAAACTGTTAGATAAAACAGGAATGAAAATAATGCTGACAAATTCTAAATTGATATATTCAGAAGCATTTTATGACAAAATGATGACATTTGGTTTTGATTATTGGAAAAATAATATTGAAACGAAAACAATTTGGGGTACAAAAGATTGGCAGGTGCAAGGCATAGAAGCACTATTTAGAACCTGCATGATACCAGAACAAATGTTATTTTTAAATGACACAATACACCAAACATCCTGTCTTGGCCTAGCTAAGATCAAAGACCTTAAAACACCATTTATACCAAAGCCAATACCTGAGAATGCAACCACAGATATTGAGTTAGACGTGTCACAAATTTTACATTTCAGCAGAACACATCCTGATTGGAAAAAGTGGTTAATCTGGCCTACAGACACAAATAGCTGTCAAAATAGATTCCTGAATAAAACACAGGGGTTAAAAATGACCAGATTAGACCCTAGATACTCCCAGAGACAACATCCAGGGATTATAACAACATACAGTGTAGGGAAACTCTGCCTTGAATGGCTAACTTCGTCCACACTGGCTGAAATTAAGCAACACTTGTCTTTACTAAAAGATGGTGCTGATTTGCGCGATTTCATTCTTGGACCACGCAAACAGCGTCAAAAGCGTTTCATAGCGACCAGTATCTAAGCTGCTTACAACGAGGCTTGGAAAGTAAAGCAAATTGAAACTGCTGAAAAAATACGAGAAATTGATCGTATTAATTTGGAGAAATCACTTTCTGTAGTAGACAATGGGTTAATGACTCTGTCTTCCAGAATATATTCGTTGGACAATATTGTATCCTCTGCCTTTGATGTGATAGACAGAGATTTGCTTATGTTACAACATGGCCAGTCTCAATTACGTTCTATTATAGAATTAGGCTGGACGCTGCAAAATCTTCGTTCAGGCTATGTGCCTTGGCGTTTAATCAACACAACGTCATTATTTTCCAGTTTTAACCTTACTGATAAACAGATCAGTTTGGCACAGAAAGGAGCAGACTATACAATCCTGAGCATCGAAAAACTCGAGAGATTACCATTGACAATGTCAGAGAGTCCTGTCATTGAATGGATAATACACGGAATTATCACAATGCCGATAACAACTTTCCGATTTAAAAAGTGCCTTGAGTACATACCTGCTGGCCAGTATGAACAATTGGGTAAAGGATATGTAAAATCTGAATGGAAATTACCATACACTCATTCTTGCTATAGTGACAGCGACAAAAATGTATTTCTTAGTGGTGAGAACTGTAAACATTCACTAAGCGGTATACTTTTGTGTCAGGGTATTAATTTACACGGAGCATGTGATGGAAATTCAAACAACCTTTCATGCCACCAGCTAGTCACACCTGCAACTCAGATAGAGCCCTTCTTTATGCAACTCGCGAACGGGAGTTACATTCTTAGAACGGATCACAGATGTTGTGGACTCGTGCCAGGGAAAAGTTATCTAGTAGAAGTAACATCCATGGTCAAATGCTGTATGCAAGCATTGTTTCCGAGTGGGCCTGCAGACATAGTGACTCCCATCTGGCCTCGTCTGAATCTCTATTCTATACGAATTGATACATTAAGCAAAATGAAATCTGTACTTTTACAGACAACAGTGCCTATAACGTCATCTAAAGAGACGTATGATCTTCTAGTTGCAAGGACAGCTACTGAAGTTCATGACCTTTTATCAACAAATTGCCCCATGCATTTCGTAGAAATGTTCAGCCAACTCCTTAACATGTCTAGTGCAACAAGCATCCCAGGCATATTTAAGACAGTCTTTACGGGACTGCTAACACCCTTCCAGGCAATTTTGGGAATCTTTCCTAATTTTGTGCACTCCATTTTTGGCGGCATACCATTATTTTTGGGACTCGTCGCAGGGATTCTATTTTTGACCCTCCTGCTTTGTTATGGCAAGCCTCGCCTCAGACATAGCTCCCATGGGAATGAAAGAGACAATCCTAGCAATGCGCTACCGGGACAGGATAACTAACGTCCTTGGATTGGCCAGGCTGAGAGATCTAAACATGACCTGGTTCCTTTCATTCAGACCGATATGGCAAAATTGCATTTTACCTGTGCTACGGTGTATGCTTTGCGGCGATGAATGCGTGTTGGATATCTGTCTTTCACTTCCATCAGCAGTACCAATGGACGTCGATACTTTGCTCAGTCCAATAACGGCTCACGCATTGTGTTGTCCCCAGCGGCTACCAATCCTGATGACGGCATTCGTGGAGACTCCTGTGCTACAACCAAGTGGTAACAGTGGAGCGAGTGACAAACGCAACATCATCCAGGTACAACGAGCTGTGAGCATTGCTGGTCCTGCCTTCGACGACAGCAATCATTATCACACCTGCCAAGTAACAGCGCTATCTAATTTGGTTGAACTATCACCTGAATTTGTAGACCAATTCTTTGAGAGCCTGTCTGATACGATGTTCTCACCCATACAGAAACAATAACTTTGGAGAAGCTTTCCGACACACAGCGTTCCCATGAACTCTGAATTCGGCCTTCAGTTTTGATCAACAAAAACTGCCAAGAGCTTTGGAAATCTATTTTCTTTGAATTGGACAATTTTTCTAATATTGACCTTTTTTGGCATGAACAATTCTTTGCTTAACGTAAAAACTATTCTTAGAGAACAGAAGCTTCACACTTCTATTTCTAAACACATCTAGAGACATAACAACATTACACCAGCCTCTAGCACACATGTTATTACAATGCATTTTTATGTGATGATTTATCTCGCCCTTCTTCTGTCAGAGATACTTCATGTGTAATTCCTTTTGCATAATCGTTCATTGATTTCATATGCAATAATTTTTTGAATGATTTCTATGTTTTAAAAAATTTACAGTACCTAAATTCATGTATTACAAGTACGCCTATTTCGATTTGCATTTATGTATTTTGGGGTGGGCAATGTTACACATGCATCTAATTGCTTTAGTTTTAGTAATTTTGATGGACATTAACCCGTGGAGTGGGTGTTGCGTGTTTATCTAGGTTCCTGATCGATACTGTGACCTTATGCCCCTATTCCGCTATAAATCCATGTATTCCCTATATTGGCATAACCGTTCAAGTGCGATTTTCTGAAAAGTCATCTCTGGCCTCACACGAACAGAGCCACATTCCAGCATAGTTCTCTCTGCCACTTCCTTTGCGACCAATTAGTGCAATGACAGAGCAGTAGTCACTATCTGATATTCCTAGATAACACTCCGAGTTCTTCAACAAGATAAAAACTCAGCAAACCTGGAAATCCCCGCTTGCTGTGTTTTGATTAGTAATGGAACTCTAATGAGCAACTGATAACTATCACTTCCTAGTGACATCTTTAATTGACGTCTTATGTCCAGCAAACTTGCGTCAAACCCGGCACCTGTCAGGTATAAATATTACCAACGTTGCCTTAAGCAATGCGAGCTACTGTTGCTGATGCCAGCTGCCTGCAAGACCCCGTGTTGATAAATCTAGCACTCTGTCGCTGCAGCCTGCTGTCTCTGTGGTGGTGAAGCTGCTGATACCATTATCGCTGCTAAAGCGCGAACTATGGTGCAGTACGCTTAGGAGTTGAACAGCCGTCCATCTGCGAAGACATCCAGCAGATTCCAGCTGCCCGCGGACGCTGTCCCCCCTCCTTCCTCGACGCGCTGAAGAAAAGCCGCTGCGTTTCTCGTGCAGAGAAATCCAGCTTCGGCGTTTCCGGTCTACCCTCGTGGGTGACTGGGATATCGAGAGTGACCCCTGAAGGAGATACCAATCCTCCATCATTCTATTCAGAGGTATGGTGTTGACTAAACCCTTAGACGAGAATTTTTGAAACAAACCTTGGCAAAACCAACTTAACTTAAAGCTACTTACTTGCTCCCCTTCCAAGTGTTAGGCTTAGGTCAGGCACACTGGGGTAGGCTTAGTTAGAAGCACCAGTTGAGTATGTTAGCCTAATGTATATATGACTGTATATATGTTTTATTACTTTTAAACCATTGTATGGCTAAGAAACCATATCAATGCTTTTACAGTTCTATTTCGCAATACTTATCTTACTGTACGTACTTTTTATAATAACAATTATTGCAATTGTGGCAATTCATTTCTCTTGTACGAGAAGAAAGACTGTTCAATAAATGTTAACCCTTTATTGACAAACGCCCGTCTCTCTATTCTCTACATCTCGTGAAAGTAAACTGCACTAGACTGACTGAGTGAAATACATGTCTATTGTTTCACACGACCCTAGAGATTGACTCTTGATCTGAGGAGCAAAGTTGTCATGTTGCACGGTTGTTGGAAAACTGAATCCCTTTGTGTCTGTGCCAAGGAAGCTGATCACTTCCTATGCAGAGAAGAAAGTTTCCAGTGACCTCTGAGCTAGTTGGTAACACAACCCAATTAAGTTTAGCATAGTCAGTGGAGGCCTGGAATATCCGCAGTTCCACGTCGATACTACTGTTTATGTTATTCCAATGCGCAGGGCCTAGTAGGAAACTAGGAACTACACTACAGGGCAGCACTTCTACTGAGCTTTGGGACTTTAGTCATATATACAACTGATGACTTATTTCTAGTTTGGATGTGGTGATGTGATGAAATGCCCTGATCAACTCCTACATTCATTCTTCCTACCGTAGAGGACATGTTACTGTTACTTGCTTTGTTAATATCGGGACCCTTGCGCTTCTCTACCTCAGTCCTAGATTTCATGATTCCCGCATAAGTACTGGGGGTGAGGTGCCCCGTTAAAATGTTCCTACTAGAAAGCCTTTATCCTAAACTCCCTCTCGATCGGGGCCCTCCTCCTTGCATTAGAGTAGTAGGAACAATTGTCCCACTCTTAACAGCTATGGGCGGTGGCATGGGTAATTGGTGGAGGGGATCATTAATCGTGTCCGGTTCCCACTTCTATGCAAACCCCTTCAGTGTGTTTTTGATGAAGGCCATTTCGCTCTCTAACTTCTCCATTTTCTGCACTAGTATCCAATGGAGGCAATTCGGGCAACCTAGAAAACCAACGCCACTTGGCTCTGGCACGCTCGTGCCTTGCGCTAGATTACCAAGTGGATTGCCCAAATCACCCTCTAAAACTGCAAATCTATTAGAGCAGTTAATGCCTGTACTAGGTGGTGTTTCGGACGCCTCCCCTTGAAGCCTGGTCTCTGATGTTTTATTCAAAGTGATCTTATCATTTGGGGATTCTACTAGCCCTTCAAAGGAATTGTGAAGTTCACATATGGGAGGGGTATATGGGTTTTTTTATCTGAAAATTGCAGGAATTACTCTTTTACGATGTTGCTTTAGGACGTCAGAGAGGGGGTCAGACATCCCAACATCATTCACACTCGAATTCCCGGCTAATACATCCTCACATTCACTGACAATGCTTTCAATTCTAGAGAGGGCACAGTTAGCGGCCACATGTGGAGTTTTCCTAGGTTTTTTCCCTTTTTTTGCATGGACAAGTGTAAGTCCCCCCTGCATCGACTTCCTTTTGCCCATACTTTTAGCACTTTGTAGATGGATAACTCCCCTGAAAATTGACACGCACGATCTCACTGCAATAGTACAGCACCAGCAACAGATGTACACTTCCAAATCCCTCCCACTTCGGATCCCCGCAGTACCTTTTTCCCTTTCAAGAGGGCTCTTTTTGTCCAGGTGTTAGAGAGGGGGCCCAGCTCTGTCTCTTCCTTGGCTATGACAGGCTTGGACGGACCCGCCCTTGGCCCGGGCTTAGCCCGGCGCCGCCCACGCACATCCCGCGGGCCGGAAATGAAGCGTTGAATATATCCTCTGCGGTATCCAGGGGGTGGGGCTGCCAGTCCGCTGCTCGCAGCCTCCTGGGACAGGTTATCCTGCTGCATCTCCCGCTCTCTCCAAACAACAACTGCTGGCAGGGTCGATGCGTCTCCGTGAAGCGGGAGGCGCAAGAAGTATTTCAAGGTCCCCGGTGTCCAGGGGGTGGGGCTGCCGGTCCGCTGCTCGCAGCCTCCTGGGAATGGTAGTCCTGCTGCACCCCCCGCTCACCCCAAGAGGCGCGATAAGTATTTCAAGGTCCCCGGTGTCCAGGGGGTGGGGCTGCCGGTCCGCTGCTTGCAGCCTCCTGGGACAGATAGTCGTGCTGCGCCCCCCGCTGACCCCAAGATGCGCAAGAAGTATTTCAAGGTCCCCGGTGTCCAGGGGGTGGGCCTACCAGTCCGCTGCTCGTAGTCTCCTGGGACAGGTAGTCCTCCTGCGTCCCCCGCTCTCCCCAAACAACAACTGCTGGCAGGGTCGATGCGTCTCCCCTAGTTATGTGAAAGTCTATAATAGTTATTGGTTAGTAATCTGAATATTTGTATGTGGGAATGGTGGGGGGGTGTGACTGCCCAAAGATGTATGAATACTTGATTAAGTAGGTATATAAAGTTAAGACTACATGTTATAATAGTTGTTTGAGTGAGTGAATATCTTTATGGGTGTGGTGAGGAGCAAATATATCTATCAATGGTACATGTCCAACAAAATAGGAAAATAAAAGTCAGTGTATGTGACAGTTCTTGTATATAAATAAGTATACTTAAGAGTCAGTGATTGTATGATTGACTGTATGGATAACTGTATACTTATAATAGTGATTTCATGACACACTAAGTATCAGTTACTATCTATATGAATAAATTAAGTGCTATTAGTATAAGTCTGTAGCTGAGTAAATGTAAATATGATACATTATTTGCAAAAGTGAGTGGGATGACTGCATGAGTGAATAGGATGTGTGCTAATGTGTAATGTCAATGTAGGTGTATAAGTATATTTGATAGTGTTCTATTGATCATTGACAGCATGTATCAGTGAATCTATAGGTAATTCAGGGGTGTAGCTAGAGCTTGTGCCGCCCGGGGCTAACCCTCAGATTGCCACAACTTGGGGGGGGGGGAGTTGCTGGGGAAAAAGGACGGTTAGCACTTGAAAGATGTCTGAGAGAAACATAGTATTGCTGCTAATAGTTACCTCGATCATGCAATGCAAGTACATGCACATACATGACATGGTCAAAGGCTACACAGTTGAATACACCAGTGACTGGCAGTACAAAAGAGAATACACAGACTGCATGATCTATCTGGGTATTTAGAAGAACCACATGTGACATCCATCAGAGAGATGTGTGAACAATTACGCCTCAGCACAATGCAAACATGCATATACATGGCATTATTCAGAGATCCATCATCAACAGCTGACATTAAATGACCAAACGTGTGATTTAAAAGTTCTGCAAAACACTTTTTCTCTACATGTACAACGAAGCTGCAGCACCCTTTATCCCAGCAAGACTGCTTATTGTCACGGCTTATTTTCACTGGTTAGGTGCTGTACCTGTATGAACTGACATTCCATAATTTCAAAAATGATTTGTTAAAAATCGGCCTCATTCCAGAACTCCACTTCTCAATCATCTTTCTGTAAATATTCTGGCAAGAGTATTTAGTTGATTGTTAATTCCACTGGTAGAGTCTTGGTCTCCCATTCTCTATGATTTAAGCCTAAGGGCTTCTTAGGGCCGGTAATATACCCCAGGCAGTGCTGTGCTGGAACACATACATTCCTGGCTGTAGTGCTGTACGTGGCCACAATGCATATACATACATATTCTGTGTGTGTAATAATCAATTAACAATGTTGCTGCGTGCTCGCTCCTCTCTCATACAACTTGATGCACTGCAGGCCTGGGCTGACACTGCTGCTTTAGCCTTTTTGTAAATAAATAATGAACTAAAAATAAGCTGCCTGCATCAATATTTTGTGGTGCCGTCATGCAATGATTCTCATTAAATCACCTATTGGCACCTAATACAATATAGGTAGGACGGTTGCGGTTTTAAATTCTCTCTCACCTCTTATGAATTAGTCTGAGTCTGAAAAGGTGCATCACACGTGCCTGGCTGAGGGACAGTATAATTTAATGTATACTGTAAAAGCAGGAAAGAAAAATGGTATCCGAGACTCCGACTCCTCAACATGACGAGATGCGAGCGTAGGGGCGGTGAGCGCGTAACGCATCACTGCTACCATCGCGAGGCTAGGGCTGGCCAAAAATGTCCTTACAGGTCCGTCATTGGTTGCGCACGCCGCGCACGCTACCACTGATTGACGGCCCTGGAGGACTGGTCTGAGCGAGGCAGGGAGGGGGGCCAACAACGGTCTGAGTGACTCATGTCACGCAGCGGGATTAGGGACTTAGGCCGCACTGCACTGGCCTGCAGTGATGCACTCGTGACCTGTAGTTACGGTAACTACTGCAGGCATAGCCGCACAGTGCAAACGCGGGACTTTAAATTTCCAAAACTAAGTCCCGCGTTTGTGTGCACTGCATGCAGTGGCATCCTGCAGTTACTGAAGAAGGTCAGGTCACCAGACTCACATCACACTGTCACAGGATCTGCCGCAGCCGCAACGGGCCTCCAGTGCCGGCCCGCGTGGCTGCGGCCGCCTCACAAATGGTGCCACCTGGGGCGGACCACCCCCTCGTCCACCCCTAGCTACGCCACTGAGGTAATTGATTAGATGTGTGTGTAGATCCAGAAATTACTGAGTCAGTTTTTAGATACTTGTATTGATGTGTCAATGGATTTAAATATGATAGTCTGTATTTTTCAGTGAGTGATGAAAGGTTATACCAGGGTATGATGAGGTGTATCTGATTGCCATGTGCATGATGTTATCAGTGATGTCATTTGAGATGTCATCCGTGATGTCACTGACCATGTCATGAATGATGTAATATGTGACATCATCACCAGTGGATTGCGGGTGCGAGAGTTACAGTTAATACAACTAACTATAACGGAGGAATTTCAATGTTTTTGTATGAGTGCAATGTCCTGCTAACTATAACACCCCAGAAACCTATGGTTTTTTCAATGAATTTCCAAGGTTTTTTAAAGGATAATTCCTAACTATAACCTGTTTGAAACCTATGTTTTTTAGTGAATTTCAAAGGTTTTTTTAAATGACAATTCCTAATTATAATGTTCACCACCTCCCCATATTTTCAACAAGAAATCAAATCTGCAATGCTACCTAAAAAACAGGCAATAGTTCCTCTTACCACTAACAAATTAACATCAACATTTAACTAGTGTAAGGACGTTGACTATATACTGTGTGAATTACATGCAACTCACACCCACATTTAAAGAGGAATATGTGATAGAGGTACTAATTATACACTTCTGACACCCAACAAAATCACAATACCCAGCACTACCACTACTCCAACTACCTCTCCTGACCCCTCCCCCTCTACTACCTCAGAGGCAGTGCAAAACAGGACAACGGACCGTGAAATGATAAACCCAACTCACTATAGAAACCAAAAACTTTTACGTGTGTAGATATAGTATTGATACGTGTAGGGTACTGCATTGTGGACGCAACCATATTTCCTCAGTTACTGGGGAATATTTTTATCATGTAGCTGTATTGTTCCACCCCCTTGAAGCAGAAGCGGAGTGGGCCAGTCCAACATACGCAAAATCAGCGTAAGACTATAAATAATTAGCCTACGCATTGGGCGTGGTTTACTTCTGCAAAGACTAGAGACTCCACCTTAGCGAAGGTCCTCACCCTGCCAAATGGCTGCCGCCATGACCACGTGCCTCCTCGATACAGGCCCATTGCGAACTCAGCACAACAGCACCACAGACCTTTGTCTGTATTAACTACTGCCTGCGATCTACACTGCGGACAGCAGGGTTCACAACTTGAATTCAGCTTTGAATCTACACTACGGACAGAATTGAAGTTAGCCTTGATTTATGTAAGGCAGAGACAATTGTACTGTATGTCCTCAGACTTTGTTAAAATAAGTGACAAAAATTATTCGTTGATATCTGTGCTGATTACTGCCTTTGATCTATGGTGCAGTCAGTAGAGTTCACAACTTGATACCAGTTGCGGAATGCACTACAAACAACATTGAAATCAGTCACAATTTATTTAAGGCAGAGACAATTGTACTATGTTGTCATATTTTGTTAAAGTATATGACAAAAAAGCATTCCTCCATATCTGTGTCAACTACTGCCTTCGATCTACACTGCGGACAGCAGGGTTCACAACTTGAATTCAGCTTTCTATCTACACTACGTACAGCATTGAAGTTACCCTTGATTTATGTAAGGCAAAGGCAATTGTACTCTATGTCAACAGGCTTTGTTGAAATAAGTGACAAAAAGTATCGTCGATATCTGTGCTGACTACTACCTTCGATCCACAGTTTGGTCAGTAGTGTTTACAACTTGATACCAGTTGCGATTAAGCACTACGTACAACATTGAATTCAGTCTTGGTTTATTTAAGTCACAGACAATTATGTCCTCAGATTTTGTAAAAGTATGTGACAAAAAAGCATTCCTCGATGTGTGTGACAACTACTGTCTTCGATCTACAATGCGGACAGCAGGGTTCACAACTTGATTTCAGCTTTCCATCTACACTATGGACAGCATTGAAGTTAGCCTTGATTTATGTGGGGCAGAGATAATTTTGTTAAATGTTGCAACAAAAAACATTCCTCAATATCTGTACTGCATACTGCCTTCAAATGTACACTGCGATCAACAGAGTTCACTACTTGATACCAGAAGTGCATCAGCACCACAGACAACATTAAATTCATTCTCGATTTATTTAAGGCAGAGACAATTGTACTGTATGTGTTCAGATTTTGTTAAAATAGGGGACAAAAATCATTCGTCCATATCTGTGCTCAGTACTGTCTTCGATCTACAGTGCGGACAGCAGGGTTCACAACTTCAATTCAGCTTTGAATCTATACTACAGTCCGCATTAAATTTAGCCTTGACTTATTTAAGGTAGAGATAATTGTAATTTATGCCCTTAGATTTTGTTAAAGGATATGACAAAAATAATTTCTTGATGTTTGTGATGACTACTGCCTTCGATCTACATTGCAAGGGCTCACGATTCAGGTGGAATGGCGATTGCACATGACGCATTCCAGTAGGCAAGAGACATTGTACCAGTTCAACCTGCTTGAAACACGAATCATCGCAGGGTGCGCACACGCTGAGTTTTTCAGGTATGACTAACTCACTGCACCACAAGTCATCTCCCCATTGCCTTATTAAGGCAGAATTCACTAAGCAAAAAACATTGTTCCTAGTGCGGCCTGCCCGGACCACGCTTCATTTCAGGTTACATACACCCTCAGTGCAAAAGCTACTACTAACTCAGTGCACCATAATTCATCGCCACATGACCGTGTTGAGTCAGATTTCTTATTTTGATGAAAACATATCATAGGTTTTAGAGATCTACTGCAACTTACTCCCGTAAAAGGACAACCAGTATTTATACGAAAACTTGATTTTAAAGAGTTTGCTACCAGTGCTTCCTGCTCAAACCACGCATTATCGCAGGCTTCACAGAACCTTGTTGCTTCAGGTGTCACTAACTCTGTGCACCGTTTATCATCGCTGGCTGCACACACACTAAATTACCAATACTCTGCAGCTCTACTCAAGGCCACTTGGCCGTGGGCTCTTGCTAACGGTTGCTTTCTACCTACACTGCAGTCATTAGAGCTCACAATTAAATAGACTAATGAGTCTTTATTTGCAGAGTACAATACCAAACTAGGTATAACATTTATCAAACCCTATACAATATCCCTTTAGTATGCTTCCTTTAAGAACTTCTTACATATCACTTATAGATTTAGTTGAATAATAGAATTCACCCTGCAAGTGACTGTGGACAGCCTATATCACAATTTGAACCTCACTTTTTATTCATTGGAATCCTGAATTTCTTTTTGGAGACATAAATGGCTACACCGCTGGAAGAATAATCTGATTCTGATCATTTTGTTGCTGAAGAATTGATAACCATCCATGGTACTTTTTTTTTTCCTCTCAAAGTACATGCAGTCCAGTATGCAACAGTCAATACTTTGAGTACAGCCCTTTCAGACCACGCATCGTTGCAAAGTGAGCACACGCTAAACACCAGCCATACCAC
The DNA here is from genome assembly GCF_964263255.1 of Lissotriton vulgaris. Classification (NCBI taxonomy): domain Eukaryota; kingdom Metazoa; phylum Chordata; class Amphibia; order Caudata; family Salamandridae; genus Lissotriton; species Lissotriton vulgaris. The sequence continues at coordinate 2,122,586,668 of NC_141691.1, forward strand.
TAACTCAGTACAACATAAATAATTACCACAAGGCTTTATTAAGGCAAAATTCAGTAGTCAAAAAACATTATCCCCAGTGCGGCCTACCTGGACCACACATCATCACAGGCTATGTACACGCTCAGTCCCAAAAGTACTACTAACTCAGAACACCATAATTCATTGCCACATGGCCGTATTCAGGCAAAATTCTATTGATTCTTCATTATTTATTTATAGAGTGCAGTACCAACAAAGTATAACGTCCCTCAAACCTACACAATATCCCTTTAGTAGCCTTCCTTTAAAAACGGCTTTATATCAGTTCTAGGTTTAGTGAAAAAATAAAATTCACGGTGCAAGTGCAAAGGCACACTCAATGGTAGTCTACACTGCGGACAGCACAGGTCACAACTTGAACTATAATATCTCTAAAACATACATATTTCGACAATGTATTCCATACATGTTTCATCTTCTATTTCAATCATGATTACAGATCATGCAGTCCAGTAGGCAACACGTTGAGCACCATATGTACCACTAACTCAGTACATCTTAAACAATAGCCACGTGGCCTTATTAAGGCAAAATTCAGTAGCCAAAAGACATTTTTACCAGTGCGGTCTGCCTGAACCACGCATCATCGCAGGTTGCACACAAACCGACCGTACCTTAGTGCACCACAACTCATGAATCCTTTACGATGGAATCTTCAGTGTATTATTTCACATGTAGTGCTCCTACTTTTGTACACCAGAAGTCATAAACCGATTACGATTGAATATCTGTGTACGATATCATGAATAATATTCTACTTGTAACCAACAGCGACACAATAAAATGGAGTCGAGCACACGTGCCCGTATGCACTTCAACTATCTATCTGTGTCTGTGTATTTAATATGATTGTAAAATGCTGCTTCTCTGCCCTACCACATTATTTTGTGCTATAAATAGCGTATACAACCATCTTACCTCTGACAGTCAGTGTGGGCTATTCCTCCTTTTTTTTGATTATTTTTTTTAGCATATTTATATAGCGCAAAAGCAACCCAAAACTACATCAGCAATTTACATGAGCACCGTATTTGCAGTACATTTTCAGGCACGCGTAGTTTACGTCATTACTCTACAATAACTGGATGTGGATGCAACTCCGAGCCTCGAACACTGATTTCCAGCACAAAGTTCGACAGTATACCTGAATGAACACTTACATATATATTATCTGCCTTTCATGTGCTAAATACTGCAACCTAAACCTTTCACAGCCATGTATTACTACAACTACAACACCCCACTGAATGTACTACAAACATTCATATTCGCAGAAATACGTCATGTCCACCATCTTTTATGTGTGCAACTTTGGATGAATATAGAATCAATGATACCTCGTATGTTCCATGTTAGCCATATTGTGGGATTTTACAAACATAATGACACATTTGCGTGTAAGACCTGGGTGATGGCAGCACTATAACATGGACACCCGAATCAGTTGATTTCTCATATAGCTCATGATGGAACCACGCCCATAGCTCCTGAGTCATCGTTTACAGCCTCGCGCAGCACTGGCACACGTCAGTCCAGCCCACTCCGCTTATGCTTCCAGGAAAACACAACAACGGTATGTACATGGCCCATATATCCATGGTAGTGATTTCTTACTTACAGGTCTGATTGTCAGAACGGCACACACACACTCCCTCATGGCTGGTATACACCGACACCACACCCATCCAGCACATATGTCACTACACACATGACCCTACCAATAAACAAGACGGGCGCATGTGCTTTACGCCATTTTCGAGTTGCTCCCATCGCAGTGCTGCGATGGCCCATCCTAGTGGTTTGGGCGGCTAATGTTGGTCTGAACTACCAAACAATGGGCCCACCACCACGTGCCTGGTCTCTTTGGTCACTCAGTTAGTAGTACCGCAAGGACTCAGCGGGTGAGGAACCTGCGATGATCATGGGAGCACGAGTATGCCGTTAGCCTTAGCAATATCAAGACTCGGCACCATATGTGAGACTTCTTGGTGGCAGAGCGGGACTGCATGATGTAGAAGGTGTCCTGTTCATGAGAAGGTGAGCAGTCAAGCCTGAGTCCGCAGCGGAGGGAGTCGATGGGGTGCAGCAGACTGGATACAAAAAGGAGACGCAGCGATTTAGGCGTAGGCAGTCGTATATACCGTATCTTATTGCATTTCAATTTTTTTTTCCAATAGCAGGAAAGTTTTTATAATCGGTCACAGGTCTGTCGCTTGTGATGATCAAAACCACGTGTATAACTGGACACCACTTGCTTTCACAACCAGATAAAAAACATTACAACTATACTAATTGTACAAAAATCGAAGCCTATTAACGTGTTGGAACTGTACAAATTGTTGTTTTTTAAATGCGGGAGGGAAGGTGTGTGAAAGGGCGATGTAATTCTACTCCACATTAAGATAGTAACAATTACCAATCATAACATCTTTCTTTTACTATCTTTTAGATGTACAGCTTCAGGGTGCATTAAATAATCATGATCCCTGTATGGATACATGTTTTAAAGATGTTGTGAGCACAAGATCACAGTTCTTCACCCTGTAAAATAACTAAGGGCAGCCCCCTTGTAGGCACTCTAAAAGGGTCTGGAATGCTTCTGGCTTAAAGAGAGGCAGCTGTTCAGGCCTTAGAGATGACCACGGTAGTGGTGTCTTGCGAGGGATGGTAGAGAGGGAGGGGCTCCCAAACGGCAATCTCAGCACCGCTGGATCGCAACCACTGCTCCCTAACATGTGTAATGGGCCTGAAGAGCAATTCTTTACCACATCATACTTCCGTACTGGTAACAATACATCTAACATGCCACTGATGGAGTGACACTGCACCCCTAGAAGACCGGGGCGGTGTAAGCAAAGACTCCCTCTGGCCAGCATGTGGAAACAAGTCAGGGCATCATATATCATATTGCACAAAAAAGTCACAGCTCATAGGGTGGGATAGGCAGAGAATTTAAGATATAGAATGGGGAACATGTAGAGTACTAGTTAATGGATAAGTGTGAAATGTCCATTTAGTTGTTTTATTTCATGTAAACAATGACTAACAAAGTAAAATGTCTACAAAATCCTGCAATACCCTTACAGTAATTACCAAAAGGCACATGCATATAACAGAAACCCCATTTGACATGCGAAGAAAGGTGGTTTATTAGTAGGGGAGGTAGGTACCTACAGCTTGTAATAACACCACAATCACAAATAGGTTTTAGTCAAGTCTCAATAAATGAATCCTTGCTCAACCCAAGGTAGATTGTCTGTGAGTAGACAGGATTAGCTAAGGAGGCAGGTGTGTAAAGCATTTAATATCACCAAAACAGTAAATAAGTAACTCTCCATCCAAAATAAATGCATACAAATGGGACACATTTCTATGATAAAATGTAATCACAATGGCAAAAATTCAATGTAGGGCACCATAGATATGATAATGTGAAGATTAAAAGTAAAAATCTGCTTTTTAGCTCCAAAAACTGAAAAGTTCCATCTGTGGCTATCTAGTCGTGCTTCACCAGGACCAAGTCAAAGTTTCAGGCTGACTGCAATAGAGTGCAGGTCGGATATGTTGGTCTGGTGAGGCTGGTCAAAATGTTACCTTCACACTTTGTCACTTTCTTGGTTAAATTTCACACAATGTCGAGCAATCATCCTCGACACGCCGGGTTGCTGTTTGACTCAGACAGCCTGCTTCAGCAGGATACCTCAGTGACTCCTGAAGGTCTTTGTCTTTGATGTTGATGGTGAAGAGCCCCACATCATTCACTGGGACAACCAAAGGGAAGAAAATACCTGCCCTCAGATTTCAGGACGGCCCTAGAAAAAGGGTCCAAGGCTTACATTAACACACCGGTGCAGATAGCTACACATATCATAACGGTCTATTAATAAATTATTTTAAACAGGATAGTTTCTCATTTTTATTTTATATTCCTAGACATTTTATCAAATTTTAGTACAATAAATACATAACACAAATGATGCTCAACAAAAAATCATTATAATTACCATGTCCCACACATCACATTCACAAAACACAATCATACTATCATACATTCCAGATTCAACAATATTTCATACGACATGACAACCTATCACCACATAAACAAGAACATCAAGATGGTACAACTGCCTCATGTTGGTTGGATGACAAGCTTTCAAATGAAATCATCCACAAAGAATAGATGGAAAATAAAACGCCAATGCGCGTTTCGGTATCTAGCTCCAGCCGGGACTACACCTTCATCAGGGCGAGGATGGACCAGTGGTGTGGGACAAACATACCTGTATTTAAAAACCAAGGAGGCAGTAACCCCTTTACTGTAGAGCTCCAGGCAGGGAAATAGGATCCTGAATGTATCGAGCGTGATCCAAGGGCAGCCTTTAAAATGGTTCTAAAAAATGCCAAGGGATAAGGGCAGTACCGGCGGCCCAACCCAGAGATGAATCAGCAAGGTATATCACGTGGCTGCAACTGGATATAATGCTCCTTGGCAAACAACTGAGCAGGCTCTTTAGCAAGTCATTAGATTATCTGTGCGGTGGGTCCATACGGGCTGCACGGGACAAACCTGGATTTCAAGCAGAGCCACGGTTCGATGGGGCCGGCATGACTCTTGTCATTGGGGTCAGTCAACTTATGGAGCTTTGTGATAAAAGGTGTCCGCAATGGAGCTAGCACACTACATATTAACCTATGGAGCCGGCACACTACATGTTAGCCTATTGTGCTGGCACACTGCATGTTAGCCTATAGAGCTGGAACACTACTTGTTAGCCTAGTGAGCTAGCAAAGTACATGTTAGCCTAAGCTGCTGGCACTCTACATGTTAGCCTATGGAGCTATTGAAGTACATGTTAGCCTATGGTGCTGGCACACTACATGTTAGCCTATGGTGCTGGAACACCACATGTTAGCCTATGGTGCTGGAACAGTACCTGTTAGCCTATGGAGCTAGCACTCTACATGTTAGCCGATGGAGCTGGTGCACTACACGTTAGCCTATGGAGCTAGCACACTACATGTTAGCCCATGGAGTTAGCACAGTGCATGTTAGCCTATGGTCAGGCACAGTGCATGTTAGCCTATGGTGCTGGAACACTACCTGTTAGCCTATGGAGCTAGCACTCTACATGTTAGCCAATGGAGCTAGCACACTGCATGTTAGCCAATGGAGCTAGCATACTCCATGTTAGCCAATGGAGCTGGCACACTGCATGTTAGCCTATCGAGCCAGCACACTACATGTTAGCCTATGGAGCCAGCATATTGCATTTTAGCCTATGGAGCAGGCACACTTCATGTTAGCCTATGGAGCTAGCACACTACATGTTAGCCTATGGAGCTAGCACCCTTCCCTGTTAGTGTTGGACTTGGCCCTTCTGGCAGATTCACCCCTGAACTTTATGCCTTTTAATCTGACATTATGGTAGTGATTTCTAGTATCTGCGTACTTTAACACAGTGTCCCAGCGTAAAGTGCGTGCGCTCTCTGAGTGCGTGTGGTGAGATTGGCCTACCCTCCCATAGGAATGCATGGGAATGTGTGTGTTCATGGTAGTTCCTGATGTTTGGGGAGTGCAGGGTCGAGTTTGGTATGTGCGTACTCATGAGATTAAATGCTGCACGATGATGTGTGCAGATTTATTGTGTCTAGTGTGGAAGTGCCACTTCTAGAAGTTGGCATGTCTGTGCAGTAAATGTGAATTGACTGTCTGGCTTGTGATTGGCTGGAGCTGGCTGGTGTGCCTGGCTCCTGGAGTCAGGATGGGTCTGCCCCAGTGGTGAATGGAGACATCTGCATGTAGATGGGAGGGAGGAGTGCACCTGGGACCTGAATAGGACTGGACCTTGCCTCCACAATGCTGGCTCCACCCCCTGTGGTGTATCTGATGTCCCTGACCCATCCTGTGAATAGGGAGAGGGGCTGAGCAAAACAAAGTGCTCAGGAACCAGTTACATCTGGTTTGCCCCTTGCCTGCAACTTGGGAAACAAAGGATTTCTCTGTATTAAAGGGGGGCTGTGACCTCATGTTAAAGGTTCTTGTTTCCTGACTTGAATCTACCAGGGGCGTGCTGCTGCTGGAGCCCAGGGGAAGGCTTGCCTCCCTGGGCCGTGCCCAGCCCCTGGATGCCCTGGATGCTGTAGGATTTATTTGGGACCCTTTTTGATTGCTTTTGGCTTGCTACAGCCTTCCAGCGCCCGAGGAGCGCTCTATTTTGCTTCCTGAAATTGCCCAGCTGAGCGAGAGAGCATGGGCTTGGCAGCGCTGTGCTGCACTGTTGCCTTGAGGGAATCCCCGCAGTGGGGGTCCCCCCGAAATGGCTCCACTGCGGGTGCCCGCCCCGCTTATTTAATTATTTGTATTACGGGTGCCCACCCCCTTTATAGGAACCTTGCGGGTGCCCACCCCGCTTCTACTTTTATTTTGTTCCCCAGGGGAGCCTACCCCTTGTGTATGCCCTCAAGAGTTCACTGCCACGGCCTGAGGCGAACACAGGAAGTCAGGCAGCCATCTGCCTGGTGGCGGGCGGGACTTCCAATTTCACAGAAGAAGTCCCGCGCATGCCGGGCAGCCCGAAGAAGTTGCCTGCAGTCGCCCGAGCCCCGTGGGCTCTATTCCCAAGTCCCGGTCCCGAGATGGGGGACGGGTGAAGACACGCTCGAGGCACCTCAGCCAGGAGCAAGGTGGTGAGCGCAGCGGAGCTCCCATGAGTGAGGGGAGCCCCGGAGGCCGAACCGAGCCTGCCAGCCCTAGAGAGGAGACGGCACCGACAAGATAAGGCAGCCGGTAAGGATGGGGGTTGTCCCGGGTAGCCTCCTGAGCGGCCCCACTTGGTAGCGGGCCGCTCCAACGGTAATGTGGGCCCTTTGTTGTTAGAGGGCCCAGAGGGGCCCACGCAGTTGCTGACCCCTAGAGCCCAAGTGGCTCCCCCATTTTTCAGCCCCCTTTCCTCCTGAGCCTGAGAGGCTCCCAGGGGGCACAGCTATCTTAAAGCACCATTATTTGGCGGCATGATTATTTTAGGAGCCAGAGTGCTCCAATGCATGCAGCTGATCCCAGAGCCTAGAAGACTCCCACGCTGTGGCCATTATTCTAAGGGCCTGTGTCCTGTCCCCAGTGGTTGGCGGGACATGCTACTTTCCAGAGCCAGATTGCTCCCACGTTTTGCGCATTGGTTGTTCTAGAGCCTAGGTGCGCAGTTGATTTCAGCGTCAGATGGCTCCACGTTTTGGCACAGTCTTTCTTCCAGAGGGCTAGTGAGAGCCCATGTCGCAGTTTTGATCCAGAACTGCCCAGGAAGTAGTAGGCAGCTGCACCGTTTAGGTTCCTCTTCCTAGGGACCTGTCTTTGAACTCAGGAGAGGGATGCACTCCTTCATCCCTACTTTGGCCTTCCACAGGTGCACAGCACTCAGTGTCAGCTGCAGCGTTTAGGCCCCAGTTAATTGTTCTCAGCTGCAAAGCAAGTAGTGGGCAGCTGCAACGTTTATGCTTTGTGCAGTGGCACAACCTTGACTTTAACTGCCTAGGAAGCAGCCCTGACTCTATGGAAATAGGGCATTTGAGCCCCCCTTATTTGAGTTGGCAACATCCCCCCCTCTTGGGGCCAATCGGTTATTGTCCCCTTATTTAAAAAAGGCAGCAAATCCGAAGCCTCCAATTATCGACCAATTTCTTTATTGGACGCCTCAGTAAAGGTCATGAGCAGAATTCTGCTCAAAAGACTAGAAACCTGGGCCGAAGATATGAACATTCTAACTAAAGTGCAATATGGCTTCAGGAAAGGCATGGGCACTCTAGAGCAATGCGTTAATTTGGATCTTTTAATTAACAAACATACAGTGGCCAAAAAGGGCAACTTATTTTTATGTTTTGCTGATCTGAGCAGCGCATTTGATTTAGTTGATCACGGTATTCTTTGGCAGGTTTTAATGGAGTTAGGAGCACCTAAAGAAATAGTACATTTTCTGGCAAGGCTTTACCAGAAACTTTCTTGTAAAGTTCGCTATGGCACCTTAGGTGAATGTACACCATTCTTTAAGGTATCTAGGGGCATCCGCCAAGGATGCGTACTAGCTCCTCTCTTATTTTCCCTTTTCATTAACTGTGTTCATCGCACCCTGGCTACTATACCGGCAGACGCTCCGCTGATTGGAGGCAATTCTGTCTCAATCTTACTTTATGCGGATGACGCGGTCCTTTTATCCCGCACTCAGATAGGTTTACAGCGTCTTATCGATAGTTTTATGTTGTTTATACAAAACAGGAGACTCTGTGTAAATAAATCCAAGACCTATGTTATGTTGTGCGGTGAGTCAGCCAACAAATTGAAGTCCAACTTTTATCTAGATAGCGATAAAATGTTACAAGTTAAAACATTCTGTTACCTAGGTATTACCTATGCTAACAATGGGTCATGGAAATCAGAGCTTGACAATGCCAGGTTGAAAATGACTCGCTCCACTAGCAGCGTTTTTCGATTTGCTTCTAAGCTCGGATCGAGAAGCATTCGAGACATGATTAATATTTATAATATTCGCTGTGTTCCCTCGGCATTGTATGGGGCGGGGGTGTGGGGCCACATAGATGGCACCTCTCTCCAAAAAGAGGAAAACAAGTTTTTAAGAAGAGTGCTATGTGTCCCCCATTCCGCTTCCATTCAACTAATTCATGACGAGGTTGGGGTCGAGTTTATCTCGGACTTAGCAGCCGTTCGTCCACTCCTATTGTGGCGTTCTATTTGGGCTAAGCCAGAAACTCGATTCACTCAAGAAATTATTCTTGATTGTATAGGCCTGGACTTTTCCTCACGTATTCTTTGGCTGAAATATATCCGTTTTTGGTACAAAACTTTGTTTGATATCGATGTTCTTCTCGACCCCGAACTGGTGGTAGAAATTCCTAAAAAAGAGATCAAACAAACTTTTCTAATGTATAAAAAGAAAGGGCGTGATGAGGTATATGGTAAGCTAGCTACTGTGAAGTTCTATAGATAACTTAAATTACCATCGGGGTTCCAAGCCTATCTCTTATATGTCTGCCGTCCATCACATCAATATGTTTTAACCCGTGTCAGGTTGGGTATTGTACACCATCTAGTTGCGTTCCCAGTACAGAAACTGAAATCAGAAACCCCCTGCCCGTGTGCTAACGTTTCACGTCAGAGTTGCTGCCATTTCTTACTTTTTTGCAAATTTTATCACTTTCTAAGACTAAGGTATTTAAAACCTATACTTATTAAATATAATATACGGTCTTTTAAGAACGCCCTTGCGTTACTATCAGCCCTAGAAAATGTGGACATTTGTTTTTTCGTTGCCACTTTTATTTTGAAATGTACAGCTGCCAGGAAAAGTATTGTATTGCTATGATTTTTACATTCCTGTCTGTACTTACCTAAAATGAACAGCTGCCAGGATGAGCACTTTGTGTGATAACCTACCCTCAATCCTGTCTGTACATGTTTTTTTTTTTTTTTTTCTTTTGTCTTTTTATATCTATCATGGTACAGCTGCCAGGAAACGCTTAGTGCTGCTATATTTCTATACCGTCCTGTCTGTACTCTAATTTTATAACTAAAAAAATTTACAATTTCCCATAATCTAGGCAGGGGTTTGCTATTTAACGTACAGCTGCCAGGATAAGCATTTTGCGATAATATATTTATTCCTGTCTGTACGATTTTAACTTTTGTACCTTTTGGTTATCTTTATATTTTCAATTATGATCCAATGTTTAAACGCTTGTCAGTATGTGTCTTTTTCCCATATGAAATATTCCGGATTCCCTTGTACAAACTTTGTATTTTATAATAACTTGTTTTTAAGTTCAAATATATAATAACTTTTTTAATGTAATGAATTGATCTTATGTTTCACTTGTATGATTTGTTTACAAATCGAATAAAAGCTTTGAAATTGAATTGAATTGAGTTGGCCAAGGGTTATTGTTACATTCATAGGGCGTAGACCCAAATGTGATTTGCTTTTGGTAGCTAGGAAATGTATGGTGTATAGTATGTTTTGCGCACCCTGTTTTGATACCTCTAGAAAAGGTTTTGTGCATAGGAGGTTGTTTTACCTGTTTAGGTTTGTGTTACGGAGATTATACTTCCCTGTGTGATTTACATCCCTAATTCAATGGTTACTTAGGTGGTTAGGGTCTACTGTCGTTAAACTTGTGGGATACTGTGCCTGATGGATTTCATGTCGCAGACTGTTGCAAGGTACAGTGATTACCAGTGGTTACTGGTTGTACATTTTATGACCTATTTTACTTTTACCAAGTTATCTATTTTACTATTTATTTACTAAGTGCTGATGCTGACAGTGGTCCATTTGTCCCTGTTAGGTGTGCATATTCCCTTGTAAATATTGCCCGTGCCAGTTGGCACAGTGTACAGAATGTGATTACTATTCTAATGTGTTTTGAGAATACAAAGGCTATTTTTGATATAACCTTGTGTGGAGTTCCTTTTGTGGGGGGCCTTGGCTGTTGTTGCTGGTGGGTGCGTGCGCAAATGCTTTACACATTGCCACCGGGATAAGCCTGTCTGCTCGTGCCAAGCTACCAAAGGGGTGAGCAGGGGTTATCTTTGGCGTGTGACTCCCGTGTCCTGACTAGAGTGGTGGTCTCTGCCTGGCTATGGCACAAGCCTCAGCTGGCACACTACATGTTAGCCTATGGAGTTGGCACAATACATGTTATCCTATGGAGCTGGCACACTACATGTTAGCCTATGGAGCTAGCACACTACATTATAGCCTATGTAGCTAGCACACTACATTAATCGTGGGCGTAAAATCCGTTTTACGCTTGAATTTGCGGATTTTTGGCAATTTCACGGTTCGCGAATCGCGCAAATTTGTCCAAAAATCCGCAAATTCGCAAGCTGCAAATTATTTTGCTTGGTCGCGCTTGAAAAATACAATATCGCGCGCTCGGCGTTGACTTACCGTGATTCTGAGTCCGCTGAGTTGTTTTTCTCCCGGTTTGCGTGTGCTGCGCCATTTTAGATCTTGCTGTGTGATCGCGGAGAGTTTTTCAAACGCATTTACATCTTCACGGCTCGCCATCTTGCAAACGATAGTTTGACAACGTGAGTACGTCATAAGGGCCCGCGATCACGCATTGCGGGAGTAAACAATGCCGAACACGTAAAGCTAACTTCCGGTGGGAGATTTGAACAGCTCTCGTTCCCGAAATTGCAAAAAATGCAATTCTGCACAAGAAATCCACCGCAGGAAGCATAAACCTTCTGAAAATGATGATTTTGATCAGAATAACTCCTCAGATTTGGCTGCACTTTTTGGTGCAAGGAGTCCATTTTGGGGGGAGGGGGTGGGAGGAAGGAAGTGCCCCAGTCTCCAACTTCCTGTTCCTGTCCAGCAGGCTCCTCCCAGTGCTGTGTCCATGTCCTGGTCACTTTTGATTTGGATCTGGAGCTGGAAGGATTACTTTTTGTGGCTGCTGTTGGATATTTGTATTTGAGGACTTTTGGGACTTTGGAGTTTGGATCACTTTTGGACTTGAGATTTTACAAGTAAGTTGGTGTTGTTTGTTTGGGACATTGCAGTTGAGGCAACTACAGTTTTAAAACTTTTTTCACAACTTTAAAAAAATATATATTGTGGGTAGCCAGTGCCACAGTATCCAGTAGGCCCAGAGTTAGTCTTGGGTGCATGATACAACTGTTTCTGTGATTTTTTTTAAACTTAATTCTCATTTATGTCATGGAATTTTAGCTCACTGTTATATGTTGATTTTTTTTTAATTTTGGGGTGCCTGTAAAGGCTCACTAGCCAGTAGGCCCAGGTGTGGAGAGTGGTGCATGGACCTAGTCTTTCTGCGGGGGTCTTGAATTTAAACATCATAGAGGGCATGGATGGCATTGGATTGTGGTGGTTTTTGTGTGTTTTTTTACTTTTTGGGGTGTTGTTGGGGCCTGGCCATGTGGGTGGGGGCCATTTTGAGGCCTGCTACAGGCAGGGCCTGGCCATGTGGTGGGGGTCAAGAGTCCGTTTTGAAGCCAGGCAGTGTGATCAGGCCTGCAACCAGTTTGCCTTGCTTTCCACCATTATTCCCAGGGGTACTCAGTGGTGCATGGACCTAGTCTTTCTGTGGGGTGTCTTGAATTTAAACATCATAGAGGGCATGGATGGCATTGGATTGTGGTGGTTTTTGTGTGTTTTTTTACTTTTTGGGGTGTTGTTGGGGCCTGGCCATGTGGGTGGGGGCCATTGTGAGGCCTGGTACAGGCAGGGCCTGGCCATGCTGCTGGGTGTCAAGGCTCCGTTTTGAAGCCAGGCAGTGTGCTCAGGCCTGCAACCAGTTTGCCTTGCTTTCAACCATTATTCCCAGGGGTACTCAGTGGTGCATGGACCTAGTCTTTCTGTGGGGTGTCTTGAATTTAAACATCATTGAGGGCATGGATGGCATGGGATTGTGCTGATTTTTGTGTTTTTCGACTTTTTGGGGTGTTTAACTGATGTTCCTCTGGCTTCCATTGCTTTTAGGTGCACAAGAGAACCACCAGTGCCAGGAAGAAGTCCTGCAGTGGTGTGTGCAGCACAACATCACGTGACATCACGTGTGGCCACAGACAAGACAACTCTGCAACTCGTGCAACTGCGGCCTGCTGTTCTGACAATTGAAGAAGATGGCCCCAAAGAAAGGTGGCCGTAGCGCCTCAGCAAAAAATGGTGCCAGTGCCACTGCCAGTAAGAAGGAGCAGAAGAAGCAAGTGGCACCACCTATCAAGGATACTGGTGTGCCCACCGACACTTTTTAGGGAAAAAACTACGCCTGCAGCAGCAGCGGTGTCCGCCGGGGACCAAGCTGGAAGCAGCACCTCCGCTTCATTGGGCTCAGTGCCACCACGACAAGGTAGGTCCAAGACCATGAGTGCTGCTGCGGCAGCCACTTTGGTTGTTCAATCACCAAAGACCAGTGATGTTGGCTCATCACAAGAAAGTACCATCCAATCAACACCGGGTGTAACTCTGATGAGTGTTCAAAAACCACAGCCATAACGATAACCAGAGGTGCAACTAGTACAAGCGCAAGTAGATGGGGAAGGAGAGGCGCAAGGAGAGGCGCAAGTAGAGCCACAAGGAGAGGTGCAACTAGAGGTTCATGGAGCGGCACAACTGCCTCCAACGCTTGTTCCTCCAGAAGTAGGGGCACATCAGGAAATTGATATTCAAGATGATGATCCATTGTCTTCCAGATCCCAAGCAAGAAAAAGGTCACGGAGGGCTACTACTACTACTACAAGTTTTTCTTCAAGCCTCCTTCATTCTGAAGACCTTGATCTTGATTGGAACCCAGCAATGCAGTCTGAGAGTGAGGCATGCCATGAGCCGACAAAGGTAGCTAAGCCTAAAAGGAAGGTTCCCGCAAGGCTTTGTCTTATGGGTGATGATGACGAACAAGAAGCAGTGTCTTCTGCTGCTGATGAACAGTCTGACGATGACCCAGTCATCACAGTCATCACTCCAGCCCAGCGGGCATGCAGCAGACAGACATTTTCACCCTATCCCGAATGGCTGCTGAGCGGGATGTGGGCGGCGTGGCACTGGTACCACCACCAACGCAGTTAACTACAACACCAACACCAACACGACCTACAGCTTCCATATTTTTTAGTCAGAAGGGCTGTCAGGGACCTCCATCCAGCTCGTCCTCAAGTAGTGGTGCTGTAAGTGAACAACAGAAACAAATTCAGCAAAGCCCATCCTCCACTTAATCCGGCATTGAAACTCAAAGTAGCACTTCCACCACCAGAAGACACCTCCAGTCCCCAGTTTGGGACTTCTTTACTGTTAGCCAAAGTGAGGAAAACATGGTCATTTGTTCGATTTGTAAAACATTAGTTCGTAGGGGTAAGATTGGTACCAACTATGGTACCTGAGGCCAGAGAGGTCATCTCAAAAAACACCACATTATCCAGTGGGAGTCGCACCTAAGTAAGATCGAGGAAGCCAAAAGAAAATCAAATCCAAATGTATCCCTTAATATTGCATCTGATGATGATGAGAGGCTGATCATGCAAGGGGGAAGTGTAGAAGCAACAGACATTTTTTTCTGGTACATCCAGTACCCCTGGCCGCAGCACTACAGTGGTATCACCCACACCCTCTACCCCTGCAACATCTATGAGGCACACTAAGAGTGTTGGAGAGACACCAATGCAAAAAACAACATCACTGAGCCTAACTGGTTTGAAGAAGTCATCATCATCATCATCATGTAAAATGGTCCAGCGCACCATTAGCGGAATGTTGTGGTTGGAGGCGCCATTTGAACGCAACCACCCAACGGTTCGTCTGTATAACGCAAAGCTGGCTAAAATGCTAGTGCTGGACCTTCTCCCTTTTTCTTTTGTGGAAGGGGTGGGGTTTTTAGAATTTGTGGCAACAGTCTGCCCTAAATGGAAGGTTCCTAGCCGGTCCTATTTTGCCAGAGTTGCGGTTCCAGTACTATATCAAGATGTGCTGGAGATGATTGGGGCAGCTTTGCAGAAGAGTGCTGTTCACACTATCCACTTGACAACAGATATGTAGACCAGTTGCCAAGCCCTTGATTACATGTGTATCACTGCACACCGGGTCTCTTTTGCAGGGGTTAGAGACAAGTCAAGTGCAGGTGTTGACACGGACACACTTTTTGAAGCTACTCGGAAACATGCAACATTAGCCATGTTTTCCATGGAGAAAACTCATACTGTACCTAACTTTTTGGAGGAGTTTGATAGGAAGGTCTCTGAATGGCAGCATCCAAGAAATCGCATAGTTGGTTATGTTTCCACGGATAATGGCAGTAATATAGTTAAGGCCATGCAGCAAGGTGACTATTTCAGAGTGCTGTGTTTGGCGCAAAGTATTAACATTGTGGTGCAAGATTTCTTGAAAAATGAAAACACAGTCAGCAAGTTACTGACTACCTGCCGAAGAATCTGCACACATTTCAGCCATTCTTTTAAGGCCCGGAAGCAGCTGAGGGGCTTTCAACATGAACGTAGATTGCCAGTCAAAGGACTCATCCAGGAGGTGGCAACACCTTGGTACTCAACCTTTTACATGCTTGAGCATCTGTCTGAGCAGTGCATGGTAATCAATGAGTATGTCTTTCGACGGGGTTCTGCTATGAAAGACATGAGGCTAGAGTTGGGAGAATGAAAGCTAATTAAAAGCCTGACAAACATGTTTCGTCCTTTAGAGGGCTTCACACGTGAAGTCAGCAGGGAGGACTGTTCTTTGGGCAAAGCTATCCCATTGTTGATCATGCTGGAGCACCAACTGAAGGCGGTGTCTTCAACGTTCAGAAATGATGCTGAAAAGCAAGACGCCTATCAGTTGGCTGAGAGGTTATTAAGCCGCCTAGTTGACAATGAAAGGCTTAAAAACATACATACAGAACAACATTACATTTGTGCCACTATTCTGGATCCATGGTACAAAAAGGCAGTGGCCAGCAAAGCATTCATTCCTTTTGATGAAGCAGATGTTTCAAAGTCCAAACATTGGCTAGCTGTGTCAGCCACTCGGTTAGAAAAAAATCGGCAGAAAATTCAAGGAGCCGGCAGAAGTCCAACTGAATCAGCAGGCCATCCGGCATCAAGTTCCACTTCCGAATCTATGGGCGAAGGGAGTCACTTTCCCTCACAGTCGTTAGCGACACCAGCAGCAACCATATCATCACCTCACCTGCACCAGGCCCAGCCATAATATGGTCGGAAGCGGATTGGGTAACTCATCAAGGGTTTGCTCGTTCCAGTGCTGCAAAGGCCACAGATGGTACGCAAAGTGAAGCAACTGTGGAGAACCTTGAGTCGATGGTGCAGGCCTATCTGGATGACCCAACAGAGGTCTTTGCTAATAAGAACCCCTTGCTGTATTGGTACAGGAAAATGCCTCTATGGCCACTGATCACCAACCTGGCTCTAAATTATTTGTCTTGCCCACTCGCAAGCGTGTCTTCTGAATGTGTTTTCAGTGCTGCTGGTGCCATTATAACTTCAAAAAGGAGAGGTTAACACTGATCAAGATGAATCAGCACTTTATACCACCAGAGAACAAAGTACGTGAATGTACGCAGGAAGAAGAGGACACCGACTTAGGTGACGTAAGTTCTTCTCTGTTAGCTGACCTATTCCCGTCTCAATTCATAGAGTTTGAGGACGAGCTCTATTTATCTGACACCGAGGCATGAAAATTACTTCCTTTTTTCGTCCTTATTCACTTTTTTTTTATTCCTGTGTGTCTTTCTTTGTTTTGCAACTTTTACCACAGCAAAACTTTAATCACCTAATCACAACAAGTCCATCAGCAGCATTGTCTTGATCTTATTTTCCTTCTTGATTTGAAGGTGTCGCAGTCTTAATTCCAGAGGTTCACAAGTTCACAACTCAATCATGCTCCTCTATACTCCTCCTCCAGACCCCCCCTATCCATTTCCCTCAAGGCAGATGGATGGATTACGACGAGTCCCCTCAAGTGGGACTGAAATTACTGACTGACTACATGCTTGCTGATTGCTGACAGACTTACTTCTGATATTGACAGGAGAGGCTGCCCTGTGGGCCCTCACTTTCTGAAGAAGATGCGGACAAAAGGTAGAACAGGTAATGAATAATTGAGAAGATGGCATGCAGTGGACTGCAATGGCTGTCTGGCTCTGATGAAACCAATTGCTGTTTGTTTTTTGTGCATGAAATGATGAATCATATGTCTTGTCTTAGATATTATTTAATCTTTTACACAGTAATTGTAACTCATGTCAACAACTCTGTTCAAATTGTACTTCAAATTCAGGGGCCACTATGTTGCATTTCACAATATACAAAATGTCCTTGGAGCTGACTCACTTGTCAATATACCATGATGATTGGTTAAATAATATATCTTTTTTCTTTACAGTCACTCACTGGGATGGATGGATCATCAGCGTCGATTTACGGAAGAACTACGGCCAATTCGTGAGTGGCAAACAGGTAAACCAGTCTACAACAACTACTACAGCAGGACTACATGTCTGTCTATTCATGGTATGTAGTGGTCGAGGGCGAGGCAGAGTCCACTCCAGACAGCAATTCATGTAAAATTGGGGCTACGTGCCTTGCTGCATACAATTAGATATGCTATGTCTGTCTGACAAAGAGCCTAGGTATGCTACATCAGGTTGCTTCACTCAGTGGTGCCTGCTATGACCGTCTGCATGGCACTGCCTCAAGCTTGGGGCAAACATCCGTTATGTTTGCGAAATTTTGCTTTTTTTCGGTATTTTGCAAATCTCACGAAATTACCGAAAAATCTCAAATTCTTGAGCGGAACAGATTTTTGGCCCATGCTTACGACAGGGCCATGCAGATGGTCAAGGCAGGCACCACTGAGTGAAGCATTCTCCTGATATAGCATACCTAGGCTCTTTGACACAGACAGACAAAGCATATCTAGGGTTTAGGGTTCAGTGCGATTTACTAGGGTTTTTGGGTTTAAGTTGGTAGGGTTCCCACTGAGTCTAGGGCTCAGGGTCCAAAGCAGGCTTGTTCATAATGATGTTGGCAAGGTTTTAGGGGGGTTTGGTGTTTTTTGGTCCAACATTGGCAGAATTTTGGCCTTTTTTGGTGTTTTGCAGGTGTGTGTGTTTGGGTGAAAACTAAGTGAAAACTAGTCGTAGACCTTCTTATTCTTCTTCAAAGAGTGTAGTGATTCGATTTTGTTCTGCCTTGCTGAGATTCTTGGGAATCGCTGGACCAAGTGTCCAGGTAAGTTTCAAGAGGATCAAAGTAATGGAAGTGCTGAAAACAGCAATTTTTGGTGAACAGCACAATTTGCTATGTTTTGAATATACCTGTATTGTATGTTTTTGGGGGGCTGTTTGGGGGTGTTCTAGATTTGTGGGGGTGGGTCGGGGGGCCTGGGAGCACTGCTGGGATAGTATAATTTTGATTGCATTTGTTTTTCAGAAAATCAATGGTGGAAAAGTGGAGTTAGGGCCTAGCTGCAGAGCGCATTTGGACTGAATTGAAGGTAGGCCCATTTTTGCTTTTTACCTGTTTGGGGGTGTTCTGCTTTTTTGCGGGTGGGTTCAGGGGTCTGGGGATAATGCGGTGAAGGTCTAATATTGGAATCAAGTGGTTTGGAAAAAATCCATGGTGAAAAAGTGTTTCTCTTTTCTGACTTTTCGCTCACTTTTGTGTTTTCGGGGGGCTGTTTGGGGGGTTCCTGGGTTTTGGGGGGGGGGGGGTTGGGGGTCTTGGAGCAATGATTAACATGCCTAATT
Organism: Lissotriton vulgaris; assembly: GCF_964263255.1. Classification (NCBI taxonomy): domain Eukaryota; kingdom Metazoa; phylum Chordata; class Amphibia; order Caudata; family Salamandridae; genus Lissotriton; species Lissotriton vulgaris. Next base: position 2,122,604,992 of record NC_141691.1, read on the forward strand.
TTGTTTGCAAGTAGTTTGAAGAAAATCCATGGTTGAAAAGGGGAGTTAGGGCCTAGCTGCAGAGCGCGCATGGAGTGATCTGGGAACGCAACCTACATTTTTCTAAGTGTCACTTTTTGCATTTTTGCTTTTTGCCTGTTTAGGGGTGTTCTGCTTTTTTGCCGGTGGATTCAGGAGTCTGGGGGAAATGCGGGGAAGGTCAAATATCGGAATCAAGTGGTTTGGACAAAATCCAGGGTGAAAAAGTTTTTCTGTTTTTTTGCTCACTTGCCTTCTTTTGGAGGGCTGTTTGGGGGGCTTCTTGGTTATTGGGTGTGGGTTTTGCTCCCACTGCTGGCACAGTCTAATTTTGATTAGATTTGTTTTTCAGAAAATCCATAGTGGAAAAGGGTAGTTAGGGCCCAGCTGTAGAGCGCATTTGGACTGAATTGAAGGTAGGCTCATTTTTGCTTTTTGCCTTTTTGGGGGTGTTCTGCTTTTTTGCGGGTGGGTTCAGGGATCTGGGGGCAATGCGTGGAAGGTCTAATATTGCAATCAAGTAGTTTGGAGAAAATACAGGGACAAAAAGCTTTTCTCTTTTCTGACTTTTCGCTCACTTTCGTGTTTTCAGGGGGCTGTTTGGGGCGTTCCTGGTGTTTGGGGGGTTTGGGGGGTCTTGGAGTAATGCTGGGCATGCCTAATTTTGGTTGCAAGTAGTTTGAAGAAAATCCATGGTGGAAAAGGGGGGATTTGTCCTAGTTGCAGAAAGCGTTTGGCACTATTTTTAACTTAGGGCTTGTTAGGGTTAGCAGTATTGCATGTGTTTTGGGGTGTTCTACATTTTTGCGACTAGGTTCTGGGGTCTTGTAGCACTCGTGGGAATGTCTAATTTTGGTTGCAAGTGGTTTGAAGAAAATCCATGGTGGGAAAGGGGGGATTTGTCCTAGTTGCAGAAAGCGTTTGGTACTATTTTTAACTTAGGGCTCAACAGGGTTAGCAGTATTGCATGTGTTTGGGGGTGTTCTACATTTTTGCGACTGGGTTCTGGGGTCTTGGAGCACTCGTGAGAATATATAATTTTGGTTGCAAGTGGTTTGAAGAAAATCCATGGTGGGAAAGGGGGGATTTGTCCTAGTTGCAGAAAGCGTTTGGCACTATTTCTAACTTAGGACTCGTTAAGGCTAGCAGTATTGCATGTGTTTTGGGGTGTTCTACATTTTTGCGACTGGGTTCTGGGGTCTTGGAGCACTCGTGGGAATGTCTAATTTTGGTTGCAAGTGGTTTGAAGAAAATCCATGGTGGGAAAGGGGGGATTTGTCCTAGTTGCAGAAAGCGTTTGGTACTATTTTTAATTTAGGGCTCAACAGGGTTAGCAGTATTGCATGTGTTTGGGGGTGTTCTACATTTTTGCGACTGGGTTCTGGGGTCTTGGAGCACTTGTGGGAATATATAATTTTGGTTGCAAGTGGTTTGATGAAAATCCATGGTGGGACAGGGGGGATTTGTCCTAGTTGCAGAAAGCGCTTGGCACTATTTCTTAACTTAGGGCTCGTTAGGGTTAGCAGTAATGCATGTGTTTGGGGGTGTTCTACATTTTTGCGACTGGGTTCTGGGGTCTTGGAGCACTCGTGGGAATGTCTAATTTTGGTTGCAAGTGGTTTGAAGAAAATCCATGGTGGGAAAGGGGGGATTTGTCCGAGTTGCAGAAAGCGTTTGATACTATTTTTAACTTAGGGCTCAACAGGGTTAGCAGTATTGCATGTGTTTGGGGGTGTTCTACATTTTTGCGACTGGGTTCTGGGTGTTAGGAATTAGGCAGTCTTTTCTCGCTCCGTTCTATTGTGTGGTTGTCTGAATGCTCCGGTGTCCTCTTTCTGTGTTTACCCTTTGGTAGCCTCCGCCCCCTTCCTCCTCTCACTTCTCAAAACCAGGTGCCCGTGCCGGAGATCGGGGCTTGGTTTCTTTCCGTGTTGGAGTATTCTTCGGTGTTCTAAGAGCCAGCTGTGGGGATTTCGTCCCGTGGGGCGCGTTCTCACCTTCCTGGCGGGGTCGGCGGTGAGAGCTGATCAGTGCGGAACGAGGCTTCGTTTCCGCGCTCCGGCCATCTGGAGCCTGCTTCCCCCTTTCCGCGTCAGGAGCGCAACGAGAGGAGATCGCTGCATTTTGAAGTTTTGGACTTCTTGGGTCGTTTCGTTTGCCAAGATTGGGCAATTTTGGAACTTTTCCGTGTTCTTCGTGAGTGCTAAAACAGTGTGAATTTCCGGGTTATTTAGTACCCGTTTCACAGCGTTTAGCTTCAGCTGGGATAGGTTTAAGGAGCGTTTTGCTTCTAGCGTTATTGAAAACGCGCTATAGTTTTTGTGGCCACATTTAGAGTAAGTTTTCCTGCATTATCGGCTGATTTGCAGGCATTCCTTATTTTAGGGTTTTTTAGGTCAGATTTATGACTTTTTTCCCCTCTGTTGATGTAAAAGCTCGCTTCTGGGAGTTGGTGTTTTTATGCCTTTGGAACTTCGCTTCACTCATCTCCCTTAAGGACGTACCGTCTATGTCACACAGGTAAGGAGAGGAAGGGGATGTGTTGGGCAGTGTTAAGGGTAGTGGAGGGGGATACAGGTATGAGGACACTGGGTTTGCGAGTAACCTCATGTGCTTTTGTCTGTGTCTTTTCTTGTTCATGCTGCAGGTTAGAAGACTTGTCCTAAACTCCTGTGCTGGGAGCATCTAGCTGTGACATAGAAAGAGCTTGGACTTTTTCTCTTTCTTTGTTTTATTTTTCCTACCTTCTTCCTTTGTTCGGTCCGCTGCCACGCGGTTTATCAAGGGCGTGAGGCGGTCCGAATAGGGGTAGAGGCGTGGGGCCATCCTCGCTTCCGTGGTGTGGGTCCAGTTGGGGAGAAATCCAACACTGGGGTCTTGGAGCACTCGTGGGAATATATAATTTTGGTTGCAAGTGGTTTGAAGAAAATCCATGGTGGGAAAGGGGGGATTTGTCCTAGTTGCAGAAAGCGTTTGGCACTATTTCTAACTTAGGACTCGTTAAGGTTAGCAGTATTGCATGTGTTTTGGGGTGTTCTACATTTTTGCGACTGGGTTATGGGGTCTTGGAGCACTCGTGGAAATGTCTAATTTTGGTTGCAAGTGGTTTGAAGAAAATCCATGGTGGGAAAGGGGGGTTTTCGCCATACTTTCTTAGTGCGTTTTTGCACGTTTTGAAATTAGGCCTCTGCGAGGTAGGTAGGTAGCAGTATTCTGCACGTTTCTGGGAGGGTAATGTGGGGTGTTCTAGATTTTGGGGAATGATACTGTCACCTCTGAAACTGAAAGTGTTATTTTTGCACTACACAGCGTACCTTATATTGTTTTGAATCTGTGGTGTTTTTATCACTTACTGTTGTGTTTTTCCATCAACAATTACAGGCAGGCTTTTACCCTGGGTCATTGAACGATGTACTCAGGCTTACCATTAGCGATCCGCAATTCCGCATCAGTCAGGCAATGGACAGTGTGTCTGGTCACCAAGATTGATCGACGGAGCATCCGATGGAATGAAGGAGTACCGCAAATAAGAGGATTGGCTGGACAACTACAACATACAGTTACAGTATCCTCTTAAATTCTCCTCATCTTTTGAATGAAATTGTTGTGAACTTGAACTTACTTCTACTAGTGTGACTCTGTGTTTTTGTTTGATCTCTGCTTCAAATTCATCCCTCCAGCTATTTGATACGTCTTTGCTATTTTTAAAACTAATTTAATGTTCTACTAATAAGTCTTTATTCTCTCTGAGGGCAGAGAGACAAGTGAAATTGCGGAATTACTGCAGCCCTGTACTGTCAACTTGTTTCTTCGTAGTTATTAGTAGGTTGCAGTAAGTAGTAGTACTACTTTTCAGTAACCTAACCATCCATTTAGCAAACAACTTCATTCATGCAGTAGTGCACTTCCTTTATGTCCCCAAGATTTTCCAATATCTTCAAATCCTAAGATTTGTTTCTCTTCATTTGTTGTTTGTCCATGCTGTGTTTTTTTTCCTCTCTACCAAACTTTCCCAAAAAACCCCATTCCCATCTAATTTGCAAACCCTAACCCTCTTCCCCCGAGCTGTGTGGTATTTCAGTGAGGTGTGACTGACAACAACAATAAATTCCACACACTTGCTGGGGAGGATAAGGTCAAAGCAACCAAAATCATTTCAATCTGGAGTTAATGTGCGCCATTGTGGATTGATGATGATCATCAAGAACATCCTCCTCCTACACGACGTGAAGAATCAAATGCTTAATGCTTACGTTACGTTGATGTGTCCTTTGCCTTAATTTCTTATAGCAGTCAAACTCCACAGAACTACTACTTATATTTACAATAATTTAGCACTGCTTAGGCTACAATTTATGGCACTGTTCTCTACCGGACTATCTTTTGTACTGTTTCTAATGCTATGCTCAGGCCACTCAATGTTTCATTTCCTTTTTTTTCATATGCTTCTACTGCCAGTGTGAATCACTACTGCTACCAGCACAACAATGATACTGCATTCGTTTAGGATTCAAGTCAACAGCCAACCTTAATCACCAATTGCAATGCAGCCAGCCCTGGGGCTACCCCTATTCTGAAACACGAATCACAGGTAAGATAAGCATTTTAGAGAGGTAGAATAATGGGCTAGGACTGGGAGGAGAGCAGAGACTGACAGTACTACTAATAAGGTACAGAAGTAGGGCTACTTAATTCACTAACTCGGTTACTTGAATTTTGGTACATTTAAGGACTAGATGTTTCATTCATGCTGGTAAGTTTGAAGAAACCAAACGTCCAGTAACCACCGCCAACCCCCACACAAAATAATATGAACGCGTAAACTGTGTTTTAGTATGAAACATATAATTATTACGAAATATATATTATTGATGTTGTTGTCACAAAAATAAAATAAATTACCCCAACTCACCCCCCCTCACTAACCAAACCAATGTCCAAAAGTCCGCTTTCCCAAACATCCAATTCCCACCCCCCAACAGTCTTTAAAAAAGGGGCAAGGGACAGTCACTTCCTGCGGTGGCGTAGTGTGGACAGCTGGTGCTGCACGTCCTCCAGCTCTTTGCGGAGGTCCCGAAGCTGGCGCTGATGTTTTTTGCCCAACCGCTCCACGTATTCCACTCTTTTACGGAGCCGGCGCTGACGTACCATCCAGGATCTGGGGGGGCAGCTGATTTGGTTGCTGCTGTGCGGCGGTGGCGGGAAACTGTTGGGCCATGGCTCTGTTTGGCTAGAGGCTTCTGGCTGGTGGACCCGGGGGTACTAGAGGAGGATGTAGTGGTTGCTGTCTCCTCCTGCTCCCAAGCCCACAGCCGCCGATACTCGGCACAAATAGCCTCCAGCTTACGGGTCCTAGCCCGGACAGCCATCTCCTTGCGGGTGAGCTTTTTTGGAGTATCATCTATGAAGAAAGAAAGAAAAATACTGTAGCCAATAGTCTTTAACATAAAGTTAAAATAATTCAACGGAAAGTTGACTCTCAGTAACACCAGCAAGTAGCAAACACAGTATAACATGTTGGCATGTATATTTCCGCCGTATTTGTTAGCCTGTGACATTACTGGGAGTTTCAGGAATTCCACTAGCAGCACTATGGGTGGACTCACTACTACATACATGGTCAGAGAGTACTAAAAAAAGGCCTTTTTTACTTTTTTCTCTTGTTTTGCAAAATAAATTACTAGTACGTGAACTTGTGGTAGACGGCATAATGGCAGCTCACTCAGCTTGCACCCAAGAAATACAGACACAAGCCATGATGACGCAGACTTGCAGTACTTTAAGCAGTCCATGCAGGTGGGGATAGGAAGGTCTTACTTTTCGATAGGGTTGGCACTGCCACTGGCCATACTTCATCCACTCAGCGTCTGCTCTACTACATCATACACCTCTGCTGTCGATGAGGAAAAAGAAGATAACATCCAGGCTTTCAAAGTACGTCTATGATTCTTCTTAATGTCTCAAGTGTACCAAAATGTCTTTTTGTCAACAACCAACTAACACCATTTTCATTATATTTCGGAATCCACCGTCTTCTTATCTTAACTTGCATTAAAAAAACATTCTTTACAGTCGTAAATAGTAAGACTCGCTCGTCCTTCGTTTCACCCTTTTTTTCACTTTTCGTTCTTCACATCCTTAAACTACATCTGATATGACTTGGCTTCACAATAAAAATGTGCCAGCTGAGTTTAAGTGAAATAGAGAGGGCCATTGCTTACCCGAGAAGTACCGCCGCTATTGCTATTACAAGTCAAGGTTGACTGTCTTCTCTGTGACAGCCCAAAAAGTAGTTCTAAATTAGTAACTGTTCTTAACAGTACAGTGTACTTATACTAGTGTACTGTGTACTACTGTACAGTACATCATACACTCCTTTGCAAGCCTACTCAAACAAATTTCAATAAGTAAGGAGTATAATAACTTACCAACGTCCGCCGCCACTGAATCCTCTCCCCCAGCTCCTCCTGTTGGCGCTGCCGCATCCAGCCCTGGCCCCGGGACTGGTGGTAATCTGTCCCGCATCAGATGTTGTGACGTCTAGGACAAACGTCATATTTTCAGATGCATACACAATCCCTTATTTTGTCTCGTAGGAAGAAAATGTTACATAACATATTTTTTATTACTGGGATTGAAAAAAAGTAAAGTTTTTTATGGAGGGTGTTAACCTTGTATATGCTTATTCCATTAAATGCTACATTTCTTATGACAACTGATGAATGCTTGCTTAATGTGCACCATTTTTCGAATTACAGAAAGAAGATACCATTGCCCTTCTGCCAACAGGACGATCAACCAACTACTAGTAAGTCATCACCAGCAGTACTTTAAGTACTTTAAAGAAGGTGGGGGCTCCAGCACAGTTATTCTAATAATTTCATGTGTCTCTTAACTATTATTAAATGTGAGTAATTCTAATTTCATTCATGGGAATGTTGTTTCAACTTTAACGTCATCTTCATCCATCACCATTGCTCGCTCCGAATACTACGCTATTAAAAATAAAGAAATAAGGTTTTCATTTCTTAATTGAAAATAAAACTTTAAAACTAACAAACACTGTGTGGTTATTGTTCACGAGTGAGTGAGCGGAAGGGTTTAAACTACTGCCTTGGCAGCCATGTTTCAGTGACTCAGAAGGGCCGGGACTCAGCGGTAGTCTTCTTCTGTTCTTCTGTGTCGTAAAATCATTGGTCAGACACACTAGATAGTCGGTCAGGGGGTTGGCGGTTCAACTTCTGTTCGAAGTCAGGTATGTCGAAAGTCGAACTGCACCTATCATCAACAATGTCCTATTTCTCTTGTCCATACATCTTTTTGTGCCGAATAGTCCCTGAAACACTAGCGGTATTGGATGTCCTCCTCTCAAATCAAAAAGGCAACTGCTAACTTTTACTTGGTGTAAACAATGACATTTTGTTGTTGGAAAGTGTCAAAGCACTTACATTAAGAAGACTGGAATAGACAGCAAAGGCAACCCAGAGGACTGCACTCAGTGCCTAGAGCTATTGCTGGATCAGAGTTTTGTTTAACACCGTTTGCCGACTGGGCAAGCTTAGCTACCTACACAGACCGACTCATAATCGTAAATAGTAGTAGCACAGAGAGTGATGGTAGAGGCAGGATAAGAATGTAGAAAGTAGTCTAGATTAAAAGAAGATCAAAGACTATTAATGAATAGGAGCTGTAAAAGTTAGGGAAGTATACATATTAATATAACAATAGAACAACTTACTGGGGCCAGCAGAAGAGCCGGCAAGGGACCAATCCTGTCCACCTTCTTCCACCGGAGTATCAGTCGCCTTGCCCCTGGGAGGTGCTGTTGATCATGAAATAAAGAAACACAACATGGATGATTGTTTTTTTGAAATATTTGATTTCTTTGAGCACAATCTAAAATTATCTCGGGGAAACAAATTAACATCAATTGCATCTGATCTGGTAAACTAGGAGGAAAGTAGTACAGTATTGCAGAATTCGCTGACCGTCTAATAGGAAAGTTATGTAATTCACTAACTACACCAACAACAAAAAGGTACTAGTACGACTGCCATCACTCAGCAGCACAAGACGTCGCATGACAGACACAGTCCGTCATCATGATTGGAGACCACTAACAAATATCCTATATCAAGTAATAAATAATATACTCAACGTATCAATCCACCACTATCTCTTCAAAGTGGCAGCAGCAGGAGTACAAAGAAGGACTAGACTTGAGTCTACTGTCTCTAGCATTACGCAGTAATGCTCTCAAATGAGCAAAAAGTTGCAAAACAAGTAAGCATAGTAGCAACGCCAATAACCATGCGAACACCTGCAATGACAGAAGTTATTTAAACATTAATTTACCTGCAATGTAATCGAATCAGCAGCATTGGTACTCTTCAGGAAAAAAATAGATTAGCAATATACCAGAGCAAAAGGAAAAAAAGTAGTTATTAAATAGCTACTCACCAAGGCCAGGGATCTCAAATCCGAGCAGGTGGAGCATGTCCTGCTCCCGGTCGAGGATGTCAGACCACCGGTGCGTCGCTTGCTGGTAGGTGCACCGGACCCCAGACTCCCTATGCATGGCCGGGCACACCTTCTCCCACAGCTGGCGACGCTACCGGAGGCCATAACCAGAAGCAATCCTCCCACCTGCTACCACAGTCTTAGGGAGATGTCGCTGAACATAAAACATCAAGGCGGACACCTCAACCGCAGAGAAGATCACCCTGGCCTGGACTTGCTCTCCCCTCAAATGCCCATAAGGGAGCCGGCTACGGGGTGCTGGGCCCTTCCCCTTGCCCTTGTCGGCTCCCTTTGCCATGGTCCTGGGCACAAGAAGTAAAGAATAGGTGTAAAAATGAAATAAAATAAGAGAGAGAGCTAAACAAATAAAGTAGGTTATAAAGTAACAAAAAGTTGAAAAAAACACAAAATATAGATGTAGAAAATAGAGAGATAGATAATAAGCAAAAAAGTGCCCAAAAAGTTCAGAAATACAAAGGATTGCAAAGATTAGAGATCGATTGAAAGGATAGCATGCCCAAAACCATAACAATGAATGAAAAACAAGATGGCCGCACCCATAGAGGACCGCATGGGTAAGTTCGCCTGATATTCCCCCCGCGAGCACACAAAAACGCCCGCGAACCCGTATGAGCACCACACGCACAACGCGAGCAAGCAGAAAGCCCCCAGAACCGGAAATACGCAACGATAACTAGATGGCCGCGCCCATGTAAGACCGCATGGGTAAGTTCGCGGTCAATGCGCTGCAAGCGGCCCGCGAATGCGCAAAAAACCCAGTGAACACGCAAAAAAGAAATCCGCAAATTTTTGCAGATCGCGAATTCGATTTTGCGCAAATTCGCGCACCGCGAATTCGCAAATTTCGCAATACTTACACTACATGTTAGCCTATGGAACTGGCACACTACATGTTAGTCTATGGAGAAGTGTGGCTCAATGGTTAGAGCGCCAGACCCTGATGCAGAGGTCTAGCGCGGGACCAGGGTTCAATTCCCCGCCTCAGCGGGTCTTGGGCTCAAAATTCCACGGACCTGATAATTCTCGCCTCGGTGCCTATTCCAACCATGGAGTCCCACTCTGCAACTCTGGGCAATAGCTTGCTTAATCTCCACAACGGCCCCCACAACGCTAAGGATGCCTGGCCTCCACCTTGGGGGTGCCCAGGAGTGGACGCCTCACAGGGAAAGCCAGGATGGGTTCCACAGCGGTATTCGTTTAAGTGCCTTGAGACCCTTGCGGGTGAGTAGTGCGCTATACAAGTATCAATTTACATTTACATTTACAATTTACATGGAGCTAGCACACTACATGTTATCCTATGGAGCTGGCATACTACATGTTAGCCTATGGAGCTATCATACTACAATTGAGAAAAATAAAATTAACAATTTATCTCTCACCAGGGCTCCAGGGGGGACTTATATGTCAAAATAGGGTAGTTCACGATTTTGAAATTACTTTTAATTTGGAAGTCAATTTTGGACATAGTTTTATTTTAAAAGCATCCTGCAAACCAGGACTGCCTTTAAAATGACAGACAGCTGACACCACAGCAGTGCACACTTAAGTGTATTTAATCTACTGGAGTCTCTAAACCGACATGCCCCACCATATACTAGGGACTTACAAGTAGGTTGTCAGGACTAACTCTAATTGCAGCTAATCACCATACACTGTTGAAACAGAGTACTGGCTCTGGGCCTGGTTAGTAGAGCCCACAGCCCAGTCAGATTCAGAAAACCAGCATCTAGTGGTCCAAATGGGGGCAAAAGGTGGGGTAGGAGGTAAGCAAAAAGCCTTGTTTTCTTACAGCATGAAGAGAAGCCATCCACAAAGACCTACAATAGCAAAAGATAACTCTGACACAGAGGCAGTGAGAATGTAAAAACATATATTACAAAGTGCATTTAAGGCCTACAGCAGACTAGGCCCCAAAAAGCAGAACAAACGTCAATATGAAGATACAGCTAGGCAAAATTAGTAGAGGACCTCCCCATCCACAAATATTAACTGTCACTTAATCTCACATGGGCCTTCATGCACCTCCCTAATGTAAACCCCAGGCCATCAGCAAAGACTAAAGAAGAAAGAAAAGGATCAGAAATGGTGGTGTCTACCAAAACTAACATTTGGCAAAGAACTTGGCTTCCTTGATTTTCCAAACAAAGTATAGATTTCATCTTCCAAGAGTGGATGATGCAGCAGAGATTGCAGACAAAGAAGAATGATGCTTCCCCTCCAAAACACACATTCAAAATGAGCAAGGGCTTCACAAAGTACAGGGAAGAGTCTGTTGTGTTCGATTTTGGATTCCGAATGAATTTACCGATTTATGCCCATATATAGTTTCAATTTGCATTGCCCTTATATAGGCATAGAACTCCTGTCCTTATTTAGGCATAGCCCATGCTACCCAAACACAGGCATGGCTACTTCCATCCTTTCATCTACGTCACAATGATTTCTTGGAAAACCAGACTCTTAAGCCGTTAGGGACTTCCCCTTGCTTGAATATTGATTTCTCCAATAACTCAGTTATTATGCATGAACATCTATTCCTTAGAGCTTCATTTATGACGTTCATATGCCTGACTTTATGTCAAAGCTGGCATTCCTTAACACCTCCAAGGTATAAATATACCTTCACTTGCTGTGGCAAACCATGGTGTAGCAAAGAGGTCACCCGGAAGCTCCAAGTGGTTCAGAACATGGCTGCCCGTCTACTTTGTAATTTGACCAGAACTTCTTCAGCCTCTTCCTCCCTGCGTAGCCTGCATTGGCTGCGCATAGAATCCAGGTCCAAATTTAAAGCACTATGCTTTATGCACCCACCTGAAACTCAACCCCGATAAGACCGAACTGGTGTTGACGGGTGGTTGCTCCAGTCCCTGGTCTTCACTTTTTTGGCCCCCTTCCCTTGGTCTCCCTCCGGTCCCCTCTACTTCGGTCAAAACGTTAGGCATCAAACTCAACTCTCACCTCACTCTTCACTCCCAGGTGAGCTCTGTGGTTTCTTCTTCTTTTCTTTCTCTCCGGACCATCCGCAAGGTCTCTCGATTTTTTACCTTCGAGGCCTTGAAGCTGATCGTCCTGGCGATGGTCATCTCCCGCCTAGATTATGGCAACGCGGTATATGCAGGCATACCTGCATATAGTCTCAGGCGGTTGCAGATGATTCAAAACCAGGCGGCTCGGTTGGTCTTTAACCTTCCCAAATCCTCACACGTCACTCCCCTCCTGAAGACCTTACACTGGCTCCCGGTTCGGGAACGTGTCCAGTTCAAACTAGCGACCATCACCTACCAGGCTCGACTGGGCACGGCCCCTGCCTTCATTTCCTCGGAGATTGTCCCCTACCTTCCAGCTAGGGAGCTCCGATCCTCTTCCAAATTCCTACTGACAGTTCCCCGGTTTCGTCGGAAAAAGTGGGGGGGGTCAAAATTCGCGACCCTTGCCCCAGCCCTCTGGAATTCATTACCCCTGGAGCTCAGATCCCTCACCTCATACTCCCAGTTTCGTAAAAAACTTAAAGCTTACTTTTTCAGTAAAATTTTTATGTAGCTCCTTCTCCCCTGTCCTCTACCCCCTGTCCCTTGTGGAGATCTGCCAGTAACAGCGCCATGAAACCGCTGGTGAAAGAGCGCTATATAAAACTTTTAAAACTCAAACTCAAACTCAAACACCGTATCAAAGCTGGAAAATCACCTCACTATCTATCCACTTTAGTTCAACAATATTATCCTTCTCGCACCCTTAGATCCTCCACTCACTAAATATTCTCTGTCCCCCGTTTCAAGCGTGCTTAAGTTGGTGGGCGCTCTTTTTCTTATCTGACACCCACGCTCTGGAACTCGCTTCCCATCCCTTTGCGGTCTGAAACATGTTATCTTAAGTTCCGCAAAGGAGTGAAAACCTGGCTGTTCTCTCTGTAATCTGTTCCTTACATTTCCGTCTGCCTTCTATGACTTCTGTTCTCCTAGCGCCGGGAAACCCAGGGGTGCCTGTGCGCTCTACAAAATCAGATATAATAATAATAATAATAGTTCAGTGCAGTTCAACTACCTACTAGCCCTACGCAGCTCGCTACAGCAAGTGCCGAAGAAAGCCAACTCTCCAGCTGATGCACGGTTCAGAAGCTGTCATCCTCCTGCCGAGAAATCCAGCTCCAGTGTTTCTGACTCTCCTTGTGGGGTGTTGGGAAATCGAGTCAGTGAAAGAGATACCAACCTCTCTCATTCTAAGCTATGGAGCTGATTAGAACCTAGAGAAACCTTTGGCAATTCTTGGCAAAACTAAACCTAAGCTAAAGACAACACCTACTTCTTCCCTCGTACTAGACCTAGGTTAGGTACACTGTGGAAGGCGTATTTTAGAAGCACCAGTTGAGTATTTTAGCCTATGTTATTTATGGATGTATTTTTACATGTCATAGCAACAGACAATGCTATTACAGTATTATGGTATATTACTGTTTACGCTGTACGCATTATACTTTGCATTTTGTCTAGCGATTGTAGCAGTTCACCTCTCTTGCATGAGAAAGAAGACTGTTCAATAAACCCTTTTATTGAAATGCCTGTCTCTCTCTATTTTAATGCAACTCTGTAGAAACAAAGCAGGCATGATTGACTGAGTGAAATAGTTATCTATTGTTTCCACGACTCTGAAGATACGTTTTGATTCTTGGGGAAACAAAGTTGTCATGTTTATGCAGTTGTCAGAAACTAATCCCTTCTTGTGTATTCAAAAAAGTTTCTAGTGACCTCTTAGCGAGCTGGCACACACATTTAAGTTTAGTATACTTGATAGAGATGTACTGACCTCAGTCCATTGTCAAATCTATAGTGTCTAGTATTCCAATGCGCAGAGCCTATTGGGAATATAGGAACTACACTACATGGCGCCCAACGGTTTGGTAAGGCACTAATTTAACGCTTGATACTGGAGTAACTCAGTCCCCTTTTTCCGTAATACTCCAATTGACATCTGGAGTGGGCAAAAGGATAATATCTGCCATAGCTGAGTAGGACGAAAAATCCTATGTATTCGCTTTTTGGTTTGTTCAACGCTGAAGGATACCGTGTTCAAAAATATTGCCCACCTTATCTTTGTTTCCTTGAAACTTGCTCTGCAAAGTTTCAGTCAACAAAATGCCGGATAGCGGCAGCAGCTTTAAACTATAAAAGTTTCCAAGAAACTGACGAGGATGTTATATGCATTCCTCTAAATTTAAGGAAAACCATCACTATAAAACTTATAAAACATGGCGTAACATCGAGAGGTGGTAGGGCAGTTTGTGTGATAAAGGCTCATGAATATCACTAGACAGAGGTATTCTATTCATGGATAGTCTTCCCTGAAGCAAATCCAATAACACATGTGTTTCACTTCTACAAAGAAGATGATCCACCAGAGGAATATATTCCGTTCAAGGATATTGAAATTTCACTCACATACCAGGAGCATGAGCTCTAGTTTAAAGAGTTAATCAAAATTTATAGACAATTGGTTCAATATGCCATGCGGACTCTCACAGTCCAACCTGCAATAGTTATTCCACAACATACCACTCACCAGGGGAATACAAAAAAAATTACACCACAGGCTCTACAATCAGTCATTGGTAAATTACCTGCAAAACGGGACCAAATTCTATTCTGATAGCTCAAAAAATTACTCAAATTGAAGGAGTATTTCCTACTACTAGCCCTCATGAGACACACAGAATTTTAACAATCTGTTTACCAAGGGGATCACTCCACATCTGGAAGACTGCACCACTTGGAGTTCAGTCTTGGCTGAAATTTACACTAAAACACATGGTGTTCCGTCCATAGCGGTAATACCTGATGTACTGTAACAAATTCAAAATGAATACGGGGCAGAGCCTGCTTTAAATTTGGCTACGAAACTACTGAAAGATTTCAAATAGGTCTCAACAATATTATTAGCTAATATTAAAGGTGAAGCATCATCCATGGCGATCTCTTAAAAATTAAGGAAATTCGATGTAACAGAGCAACCACAAGAACTAGCCAGAATAATTGAAAAATACTATGAAGAATTATGCAGAGACAGTCTGGGTGGGACACCAGTGAAACTCCAACTGTCTGAAAGTCCTGAAAAGGTCTTTACTAAAAACACTCCTACTCCTTCTAAAAAGAAATGGGAAAATAGCAAGCAAACTTCTAAAGAAAAGCGTTCTCAACTCCGAGGTAGGTCTCCTCAAAAGGAGCCCTATGAAAGGAGGTATAACCTCAGGAATAGGGATAATTTGAGAAAACCTGATCGTTATCAAGATACTGATACACGTTCCTCTTGTACCTTTCAGACTTCGTCTCAGAAATCCGAAAGAAGAGGACGGTCAGAAAACAGAGAAGAACGCGTCAAGTCCAAAGAAGATCAACACTTTCAGAGAAACAAGAAACCTCAATTCACCCAAAAAAAGGTAGCAGGTCTAAAATGCTGAGGATCCTGAGGACACAACTCAAGAATGGAGAATGGGCTCAGACAAAGGTTGACAGCACAGCAGAAATCACAATAGCTCACCAGAACCTGAAGCATCATCTGGAGATAGTGGACTTGTGTGAATTCATTCAAGGGGAAACTGCAGATACCAGGGTTAGTTTTCCACATAAGTTATATGAAGTAACACTCCGGATCGAGGGAGACATACCAAGAGAAGTGAGAGCACTCTTTTGGGAGCGACTTTCTAAGGGTTATGACATTCTTCTAGCTGAACAAGACTGGCCACCACAATTTGTCAGGGAGTGCCCACATGGTGAAGACATCATTATGCCAGCCTTCTCCAACCACATTCACCAGCGACACCCAGTTTTCCATGGAGACAACTCCACTGGCGATGAAGTATTGTGAGCCGATCATCCAAAGTTTGGGACTACCTCATCTACGAGAATTAAATACCACATGGTTTCTATCATTCAGACCAATTTGGCAAGATTTCATATTACCTGATCTACGCTGCCTGCTATGCGGAGAAGAATGGTGTTAGTCACATGTCTCACACTCCCATCAGTCATGCCAACGGATGTTAATACTTTGCTTGAACCTGTAACAGCCCATGCCCATGTTGTCCCCAGCGGCTACCAATTCTGATGACGGCATTCATTGAGATCTCACAGATGCAAATTGCCACTGATGAGGTATGCAGTAAATCTTCTAAATGAGGTAATCCAACATCCACCTACAATGGTAGGCGATTTTTTGTCAACAAACTTAGAAGATTTCATGTTTTCTCCGAGCCCTAACACTGACTTTTGATTTTGGCACACAGTGTTCTGAGAGACTTTGAATTTGACCTTCATTTTCCAAAAACAAAGTTCTAACTTTGGGTCTCTTTTTCCTATGATTATTTTTTTTTCCAAATTTGTATTTTTCATTTTTGACACGAGTAATCTGCTTATAGTAGAACTATTCATAGAGAACAAGATTCCTTTGAGTACTTCAAGAGACAATATTTGACCTTGTCCACATACAAACAGTTTTATGTAAACTGACATGAAATGGTTTTGACACCTTTTTCTTCTGTAGTAACGAGCCATTTCATAAATGTATATTTTCATGATTCATTCAGTTAGCATTCAAATTTCATACTATATGCTTCAAATGAAACATTGCTTTTAATGCGTACAGCACCAATGCTTCTTTTATGTGTACATCCAGCACCAATGCATTTTTTATGTATTTCGTGTGGGCTTTTCACACTTCGTGTATAGAGAGTTTTTAAATATGTTTAAACATGTTTAGTACTTAGAATTTAGTAAACGTCGCACATAAGAAAGTGGAGTGGGTGTTGTGTTCGATTTTAGAATCCTAATGAATTTACCAATTCACGCCCTTATATGGGTACAATTCGTGTTGCCCTTATATAGGCATAGAAATCCTGTCCTTATTTAGGCATAGCCCATGCTACCCAAATATAAGCATGGCTACTTCCATCTGTTGATCTACGTCACAACGATTTCTTGGAAAACCAGACTATTAAGCCATTAGGGACTTCACCTTGCTTGACTATTGATTTCTCCAAGAACTCAGTTATTATGCATGAACATCTATTCCTTAGGGGTTCATTCATGACATTCATATGCCCGGCTTTACATCAAAGCTGGCATTCGTAAACAACTTAAAGGTATAAATATACCTTCACTTGCTATGGCAAAGCAGGGTGTGGTTCGGTGCAGTTCGACTACATACTTGCCCGAAGCAGCTCGCTACAGCAAGTGCCGAAGGAAGCCAACTCTCCAGCTGATGCACTGATCAGAAGCTGTCATTCTCCAGCCGAGAAATCCAGCTCCAGAGTTTCTAACTCCCCTTTCGGGGTGTTGGGAAATCGAGTCCATGAAAGAGATACCAACCTCTCTCATTCTAAGGTACAGAGCTGATTAGAACCTAGAGAAACCGTTGGCAATTCTTGGTAAAACTAAACCTATGCTAAAGAGAACAATTACTTCTTCCCTTGTACCAGACCTGGATTAGGTACACTGGGGTATGCGTATTTTAGAAGCACCAGTTGAGTATTTTTGCCTATGTTATTTATGTATGTATTTTTACGTCATACCAACAGACAATGCTATTACAGTATTATGGTATATTACTGTTTACGCTGTACGCATTATACTTTGCATTTTGTCTAACGATTGTAGCAGTTCACCTCTCTTGCATGAGAAAGAAGACTGTTCAATAAACCCTTTTATTGAAACGCCTGTCTCTCTATTTTTATGCAACTCTGTAGAAGCGAAGCAAGCACGATTGACCGAGTGAAATAGTTATCTATTGGTTCCATGACTCTGAATATATGTTTCGATTCTTGGGGAAGCAAAGTTGTCTTGTTTATGCGGTTGTGAGAAACTAATCCCTTCTTGTGTATTCGAGAACGTTTCTAGTGACCTCTGAGCTAGCTGGCATACACAATTAAGTTTAGTATACTTGATAGAGACATACTGACCTCAGTCCTATGTCAAATCTATAGTGTATATTATTCCAATGCGCCTTGTAAATTTGGCTCAGCATTGTGCGCTACTGGAACATCAACAAAAAATGAACCAATGGTGAAGGAGCCTTGTAATTATGTCCCTTAGTGCCTAAATGTAGCATTAACATCATCTGAGTCTGGCTGCATTAAGCAGTTAATGCAAATAATCATGTGTTTACTGCATGTGAGACTAACTACATTGTTAAAAAATATGCAGTGCTTGGCTACACAGCACAAAATACATATAATTCAGTGTTTATTGTATGTGTCGCTGGCTACACTAAGCACATAATAAAAAAGTCTTGTCTTTAAAGTATTTGTGTGGTGCTGACTGTCTGCATTGATGTACTTTGCAACTCATGCCTGTAAAAAGCACACGTTAAACAGTAACAGAACTGCTGTCTCATCAGCTGGCCTTTGAGGTGGGATGCCCAGGTGGTCTCACTGCTGTGCACGGGATCCACTCCCTGCCTCTTGCTGCAGTTGGTGGGGGATGGAAGCTCTATAGAAGGCTAATGTTAGGTAACCCAGGTACCAGGGCACTCACAAAAGTATAAGGGTAAGTTCCAATTTGCCAGTATATTCCTGGTGCTACTAGGGGGGGAAAGGTGTGGTTACCTACAACACCCACTACAACCCACAAGAGTGAGTTAAATACTATAAACAATTGTCCCCAAGCACTCTATTATATATTCCTGACATATATTCATAATCTGTAAAACAGAAACAGTAAATTGACACAGTCTCAGAAATCCGTAGTCCATATAATGATCCAAAATCCCAGATCTTTTTCATCAAGGCTGATTTAATTCTCTGTACAGTTCTTGTCTTCAGAAAGTAATATCCATAAGCAGCAGCCATCCTAATACAGCAGCCAACTCGTGTTTCGTAGTTTCTGGTAGCACACATTGACTTCCTCAGGGCTGCAACCACAATGTAAAAATACATATGTGTAAAGTTAAATTCCCTATTAACACGTGTTATAAAAGAACTAAAAAGAAGAGTAAAAAGAATCCCGTGATGAAGGATAGAATGGAATCAAAGATATCCAAACCAACAAATCTCCCGATTATGTGAACATACAAAAAGTCAGCCATCACCCAGTAAAAAGTTAGGGGACAAGTAGTATACCAGAGAAGATATCCAATTCCGTATTCAATGTAACCTCCGCAATAATCCAAAGTCTAATATCTTGCATAAAGAGATATACCATAAACATTAATCCATCATCCATACTCAAAAAAGCCCCAATATGTTCCTCCAGATAAAGACTTCACTTATCACCCATCTACTTGTAGGTCGCCCCACATCTAGTATCAAAGATTCCAACTCACACACTATAAAATTCTAAATAATCTGGTAAAGTCAAATTAAATTCACCCACAAATTCTCCAGTCAATCTATTTAAATCCTCCCAAAGTATAATAAAAAAGATCAAAAGATTACCGCTATCTCACTATCCACCGCCGAAGTCAATATGTAAATCCAATGTCACTTGTAAATCCTAAAATCAAATACCACCAAAGTCACCTATTAATATAACACCAATTTAAACATTCACTTGGGCAGATCTTTCCTGCCACCACTCTCACTAAGTTAGCCTCTGGCTGTGATCTTCACCACTCTCAGTACGGTAGGCCTCTGGCTGTGATCTTCCCTGCTGCACTCTCACTACATGTATACACAAAAGGTTTTGGGTCCAATGAGCCGACCAGCCTGGACCTCAACAATTGACAAAACAGAACAAATGGCTAGCCAGAATACTTTGGTTTATAATTCAGGACCACACAGCCAATAAGTACTGTGTAGCCAAGGCATTTGTTTAGCAAAACATTTATTTACATTCAAAATCCTTTTTCAAAGTTCATAAAACCATGACATCAAAAGGAAAACACCGTCAGAAATAGTCAAATCAAAAGCAAAAACAGACAGTAGTGTGCAGCATAAATACAGAGTATACAAACGATACACACATGAATATCAAATATTCAAACGATTATATGACACCAAAGTGCAACTTACAATACACAAATATACAATCCAAATGAATCTGTGAATCAAAACCTTGCAGTATGCAAAAGGAAACATACACCACTCTCACTACGGCAGCCCTCTTGCTCAAATCTTCACTTCCACCACTCTCACTATGGTAGGCCTCTGGCTGTGATATTCAACACTCCCACTATGGTAGGCCTCTGGCTGTGATATTCAACACTCCCACTATGGTAGGCCTCTGGCTTTCATCTTTCCTGCCGCCACTCTCACTACGGTAGGCCTCTGGCTGTGATCTTCAATGCCACCACTCTCACTATGGTAGGCCTCTGGCTGTGATATTCAACACTCCCACTATGGTAGGCCTCTGGCTTTCATCTTTCCTGCCGCCACTCTCACTACGGTAGGCCTCTGGCTGTGATCTTCAATGCCACCACTCTCACTATGGTAGGTCTCTGGCTGTGATATTCAACACTCCCACTATGGTAGGCCTCTGGCTGTAATCTTCCCTGCCGTCACTCTCACTACAGTAGGCCTCTTGCTGTGATCTACACTGCCACCACTCTCACTATGCTCGGCCTCTGGCTCTGATGTTCAATGCCACCACTCTCACTACGGTAGGCCTCTGGCTGTAATCTTCCCTGCCGTCACTCTCACTACAGTTGGCCTCTTGCTGTGATCTACACTGCCACCACTCTCACTATGCTCGGCCTCTGGCTCTGATGTTCAATGCCACCACTCTCACTACGGTAGGCCTCTGGCTTTGATCTTCCCTGCCGCCACTCTCACTACGGCAGCCCTCTTGCTCAAATCTTCACTTCCACCACTCTCACTATGGTAGGCCTCTGGCTGTGATATTCAACACTCCCACTATGGTAGGCCTCTGGCTTTCATCTTTCCTGCCGCCACTCTCACTACGGTAGGCCTCTGGCTGTGATCTTCCCTGCCGCCACTCTCACTATGGTAGGTCTCTGGCTGTGATATTCAACACTCCCACTATGGTAGGCCTCTGGCTGTGATCTTCACTACTACCACTCTCACTACGGTAGGCCTCTGGCTGTGATCTTCACTACTACCACTCTCACTACGGTAGGCCTCTGGCTGTAATCTTCCCTGCCGTCACTCTCACTACAGTTGGCCTCTTGCTGTGATCTACACTGCCACCACTCTCACTATGCTCGGCCTCTGGCTCTGATGTTCAATGCCACCACTCTCACTACGGTAGGCCTCTGGCTTTGATCTTCCCTGCCGCCACTCCCACTACGGCAGCCCTCTTGCTCAAATCTTCACTTCCACCACTCTCACTATGGTAGGCCTCTGGCTGTGATATTCAACACTCCCACTATGGTAGGCCTCTGGCTTTCATCTTTCCTGCCGCCACTCTCACTATGGTAGGCCTCTGGCTGTGATCTTTCCTGCCGCCACTCTCACTATGGTAGGTCTCTGGCATTGATATTCAACACTCCCACTATGGTAGGCCTCTGGCTGTGATCTTCACTACTACCACTCTCACTACGGTAGGCCTCTGGCTGTGATCTTCACTACTACCACTCTCACTACGGTAGGCCTCTGGCTGTAATCTTCCCTGCCGTCACTCTCACTACAGTTGGCCTCTTGCTGTGATCTACACTGCCACCACTCTCACTATGCTCGGCCTCTGGCTCTGATGTTCAATGCCACCACTCTCACTACGGTAGGCCTCTGGCTTTGATCTTTCCTGCCGCCACTCTCACTATGGTAGGTCTCTGGCTGTGATATTCAACACTCCCACTATGGTAGGCCTCTGGCTGTGATCTTCACTACTACCACTCTCACTACGGTAGGCCTCTGGCTGTGATCTTCACTACTACCACTCTCACTACGGTAGGCCTCTGGCTGTAATCTTCCCTGCCGTCACTCTCACTACAGTTGGCCTCTTGCTGTGATCTACACTGCCACCACTCTCACTATGCTCGGCCTCTGGCTCTGATGTTCAATGCCACCACTCTCACTACGGTAGGCCTCTGGCTTTGATCTTCCCTGCCGCCACTCTCACTATGGTAGGCCTCTGGCTGTGATTTTCCCTGCCACCATTCTCACTACGGTAGGCCTCTGGCTGTGATATTCCCTGCCACCACTCTCACTACGGTAGGACTCTGGCTTTGATCTTCCCTGCCACCACTCTCACTACGGTAGGTCTCTGGCTGGGATCTTCACTGCCAACACTCTCACTACGGTAGGCCTCTGGCTGTGATCTTCACTATCACCACTCTCACTACAGTAGGCCTCTGGCTGTGATCTTCCCTGCCACCACTCTCACTACAGTAGGCCTCTGGCTGTGATCTTCACTACTACCACTCTCACTACGGTAGGCCTCTGGCTGTAATCTTCCCTGTCGTCACTCTCACTACGGTAGGCCTCTGGCTGTGATTTTCCCTGCCGCTACTCTCACTACGGTAGGCCTCTGGCTGTGATCTTCTCTGCCACCACTCTCACTACGGTGGGACTCTGGCTATGAGAGATTTACCTGCCACAACTCTCACTACGGTAGGCCTCTGGCTGTGATCTTCCCTGCAACAACTCTCACTACGGTAGGCCTCTGGCTGTGATTTTCCCTGCTGACACTCTCACTACGGTAGGCCTCTGGCTGTGATTTTCCCTGCCGTCACTCTCACTACGGTAGGCCTCTGGATGTGATCTTCTCTGCCACCACTCTCACTACGGTAGGCCTCTGGCATTGAGAGATTTCCTGCCACCACTCCCACTACGGTAGGCCTCTGGCTGTAATCTTCACTACCGCCACTCTCACTACGGTAGGCCACTGGCTGTGATTTTTCTGCCACCTCTCTCACTATGGTAGGCCTCTGACTATGAGAGATTTCCTGCCACCACTCTCACTACAGTAGGCCTCTGGCTGTGATCTTCTCTGCCACCACTCTCACTACGGTAGGCCTCTGGCTGTGATTTTCCCTGCCGCCACTCTCACTACGGTAGGCCTCTGGCTGTGATCTTTTCTTCTACTACTCTCACTACGGTAGGCCTCTGGCTGTGATTTTCCCTGCTGCCACTCTCACTGTGGTAGGCCTCTGGCTCAAATCTTCACTTCCACCACTCTCACTATGGTAGGCCTCTGGCTGTGAGAGATTTCCTGCCACCACTCTCACTACGGTAGGCCTCTGGCTGTGATCTTCCCTTCCGCCACTCTCTCTACGGCAGTAATCTGACTGTGATCTTCCCTGCCACCACTCACACTACAGTTGGCCTTTGGCTGTGATCTTCACTCCCACCACTCTCACTACTGTAGGACTCTGGTTGTGATCTTCCCTGCTGCCACTCTCACTACGGTAGGACTCTGGCTGTGATCTTCCCTGCCACCACTCTCACTACGGTAGGCCATTGGCTGTGATCTTCCCTGCCGCCACTCTCACTACGGTATGCCTCTGGCTGTGATCTTTACTACCACCACTCGCACTACGTAGGCCATTGGCTATGATCTTCCCTGCCGCCACTCTCACTACGGTAGGCCTCTGGGTGTGATCTTCCCTGCTACCACTCTCACTACGGTCGGCCACTGGCTGTGATTTTCCCTGCCACCACTCTCACTATGGTAGGCCTCTGGTTCAAATCTTCACTTCCACCACTCTCACTATGGTAGGCCTCTGGCTGTGATATTCCCTGCCACCACTCTCACTACATTAGGCCTCTGGCTGTGAGAGATTTCCTGCCACCACTCTCACTACGGTAGGCCTCTGGCTGTGATCTTCACTGCCACCAATCTTACTACGGTAGGTCTCTGGCTGTGAGAGATTTCCTGCCACCACTCTCACTACGGTAGGCCTCTGACTGTGATCTTCCCTGCCGCCAGTCTCACTATGGTAGGCCTCTGACTGTGATATTCCCTGCCACCACTCTCACTACATTAGGCCTCTGGCTGTAATCTTCCCTGCCGCCACTCTCACTACGGTCGGCCACTGGCTGTGATTTTCCCTGCCACCACTCTCACTATGGTAGGCCTCTGGCTTTGATCTTCCCTGCCGTCACTCTCACTACGGTAGGCCTCTGGCTGTGATTTTCCCTGCCACCACTCTCTCTACGGCAGTAATCTGACTGTGATCTTCCCTGCCACCACTCACACTACGGTTGGCCTTTGGCTGTGATCTTCACTCCCACCACTCTCACTACTGTAGTAATCTGGCTGTGATCTTTCCTGCCACCACTCTCACTAAATTAGCCTCTGACTATGATCTTCACCACTCTCACTACGGTAGGCCTCTGGCTGTGATATTCCCTGCCACCACTCTCACTACGGTAGGGCTCTGGCTTTGATCTTCCCTGCCACCACTCTCACTACGGTAGGTCTCTGGCTGGGATCTTCACTGCCAACACTATCACTACGGTAGGCCTCTGGCTGTGATATTCACTATCACCACTCTCACTACAGTAGGCCTCTGGCTGTGATCTTCCCTGCCACCACTCTCACTACAGTAGACCTCTGGCTATGATCTTCACTACTACCACTCTCACTACGGTAGGCCTCTGGCTTTAATCTTCCCTGCCGTTAATCTCACTACGGTAGGCGTCTGGCTGTGATTTTCCCTGCCGCTACTCTCACTACTGTAGGCCTCTGGCTGTGATCTTCTCTGCCACCACTCTCACTACGGTAGGCCTCCGGCTTTGATCTTCCCTGCCGTCACTCTCACTATGGTAGGCCTCTGGCTGTGATCTTCCCTGCCACCACTCTCACTACAGTAGGCCTCTGGCTGTGATCTTCACTACTACCACTCTCACTACGGTAGGCCTCTGGCTGTAATCTTCCCTGTCGTCACTCTCACTACGGTAGGCCTCTGGCTGTGATTTTCCCTGCCGCTACTCTCACTACGGTAGGCCTCTGCCTGTGATCTTCTCTGCCACCACTCTCACTACGGTAGGACTCTGGCTATGAGAGATTAACCTGCCACAACTCTCACTACGGTAGGCCTCTGGCTGTGATCTTCCCTGCCACAACTCTCACTACGGTAGGCCTCTGGCTGTGATTTTCCCTGCTGTCACTCTCACTACGGTAGGCCTCTGGCTGTGATTTTCCCTGCCGCCACTCTCACTACGGTAGGCCTCTGGATGTGACCTTCTCTGCCACCACTCTCACTACGGTAGGCCAATGGCTGTGATTTTCCCTGCCACCACTCTCACTACGGCAGCCCTCTTGCTCAAATCTTCACTTCCACCACTCTCACTATGGTAGGTCTCTGGCTGTGATATTCAACACTCCCACTATGGTAGGCCTCTGGCTGTGATCTTCACTACTACCACTCTCACTACGGTAGGCCTCTGGCTGTGATCTTCACTACTACCACTCTCACTACGGTAGGCCTCTGGCTGTAATCTTCCCTGCCGTCACTCTCACTACAGTTGGCCTCTTGCTGTGATCTACACTGCCACCACTCTCACTATGCTCGGCCTCTGGCTCTGATGTTCAATGCCACCACTCTCACTACGGTAGGCCTCTGGCTTTGATCTTCCCTGCCGCCACTCTCACTATGGTAGGCCTCTGGCTGTGATTTTCCCTGCCACCATTCTCACTACGGTAGGCCTCTGGCTGTGATATTCCCTGCCACCACTCTCACTACGGTAGGACTCTGGCTTTGATCTTCCCTGCCACCACTCTCACTACGGTAGGTCTCTGGCTGGGATCTTCACTGCCAACACTCTCACTACGGTAGGCCTCTGGCTGTGATCTTCACTATCACCACTCTCACTACAGTAGGCCTCTGGCTGTGATCTTCCCTGCCACCACTCTCACTACAGTAGGCCTCTGGCTGTGATCTTCACTACTACCACTCTCACTACGGTAGGCCTCTGGCTGTAATCTTCCCTGCCGTCACTCTCACTACGGTAGGCCTCTGGCTGTGATTTTCCCTGCCGCTACTCTCACTACGGTAGGCCTCTGGCTGTGATCTTCTCTGCCACCACTCTCACTACGGTAGGACTCTGGCTATGAGAGATTTACCTGCCACAACTCTCACTACGGTAGGCCTCTGGCTGTGATCTTCCCTGCAACAACTCTCACTACGGTAGGCCTCTGGCTGTGATTTTCCCTGCTGACACTCTCACTACGGTAGGCCTCTGGCTGTGATTTTCCCTGCCGCCACTCTCACTACGGTAGGCCTCTGGATGTGATCTTCTCTGCCACCACTCTCACTACGGTAGGCCTCTGGCATTGAGAGATTTCCTGCCACCACTCCCACTACGGTAGGCCTCTGGCTGTAATCTTCACTACCGCCACTCTCACTACGGTAGGCCACTGGCTGTGATTTTTCTGCCACCTCTCTCACTATGGTAGGCCTCTGACTATGAGAGATTTCCTGCCACCACTCTCACTACAGTAGGCCTCTGGCTGTGATTTTCCCTGCCGCCACTCTCACTACGGTAGGCCTCTGGCTGTGATCTTCTCTGCCAACACTCTCACTACGGTAGGCCTCTGGCTGTGATCTTCTCTGCCACCACTCTCACTATGGTAGGCCTCTGGCTGTAATCTTCCCTGCCGCCACTCTCACTACAGTAGGCCTCTGGCTGTGATCTTTTCTTCTACTACTCTCACTACGGTAGGCCTCTGGCTGTAATCTTCCCTGCCGTCACTCTCACTACAGTAGGCCTCTGGCTGTGATTTTCCCTGCCACCACTCTCACTGTGGTAGGCCTCTGGCTCAAATCTTCACTTCCACCACTCTCACTATGGTAGGCCTCTGGCTGTGAGAGATTTCCTGCCACCACTCTCACTACGGTAGGCCTCTGGCTGTGATCTTCCCTTCCGTCACTCTCTCTACGGCAGTAATCTGACTGTGATCTTCCCTGCCACCACTCACACTACAGTTGGCCTTTGGCTGTGATCTTCACTCCCACCACTCTCACTACTGTAGGACTCTGGTTGTGATCTTCCCTGCTGCCACTCTCACTACGGTAGGACTCTGGCTGTGATCTTCCCTGCCACCACTCTCACTACGGTAGGCCATTGGCTGTGATCTTCCCTGCCGCCACTCTCACTACGGTATGCCTCTGGCTCTGATCTTTACTACCACCACTCTCACTACGTAGGCCATTGGCTATGATCTTCCCTGCCGCCACTCTCACTACCGTAGGCCTCTGGGTGTGATCTTCCCTGCTACCACTCTCACTACGGTCGGCCACTGGCTGTGATTTTCCCTGCCACCACTCTCACTATGGTAGGCCTCTGGTTCAAATCTTCACTTCCACCACTCTCACTATGGTAGGCCTCTGGCTGTGATATTCCCTGCCACCACTCTCACTACATTAGGCCTCTGGCTGTGAGAGATTTCCTGCCACCACTCTCACTACGGTAGGCCTCTGGCTGTGATCTTCACTGCCACCAATCTTACTACGGTAGGTCTCTGTCTGTGAGAGATTTCCTGCCACCACTCTCACTACGGTAGGCCTCTGACTGTGATCTTCCCTGCCGCCAGTCTCACTATGGTAGGCCTCTGACTGTGATATTCCCTGCCACCACTCTCACTACATTAGGCCTCTGGCTGTAATCTTTTCTGCCGCCACTCTCACTACGGTCGGCCACTGGCTGTGATTTTCCCTGCCACCACTCTCACTATGGTAGGCCTCTGGCTTTGATCTTCCCTGCCGTCACTCTCACTACGGTAGGCCTCTGGCTGTGATTTTCCCTGCCACCACTCTCTCTACGGCAGTAATCTGACTGTGATCTTCCCTGCCACCACTCACACTACGGTTGGCCTTTGGCTGTGATCTTCATTCCCACCACTCTCACTACTGTAGTAATCTGGCTGTGATCTTTCCTGCCACCACTCTCACTAAATTAGCCTCTGACTATGATCTTCACCACTCTCACTACGGTAGGCCTTTGGCTGTGATATTCCCTGCCACCACTCTCACTACGGTAGGGATCTGGCTTTGATCTTCCCTGCCACCACTCTCACTACGGTAGGTCTCTGGCTGGGATCTTCACTGCCAACACTATCACTACGGTAGGCCTCTGGCTGTGATATTCACTATCACCACTCTCACTACAGTAGGCCTCTGGCTGTGATCTTCCCTGCCACCACTCTCACTACAGTAGACCTCTGGCTGTGATCTTCACTACTACCACTCTCACTACGGTAGGCCTCTGGCTTTAATCTTCCCTGCCGTTAATCTCACTACGGTAGGCCTCTGGCTGTGATTTTCCCTGCCGCTACTCTCACTACTGTAGGCCTCTGGCTGTGATCTTCTCTGCCACCACTCTCACTACGGTAGGCCTCCGGCTTTGATCTTCCCTGCCGTCACTCTCACTATGGTAGGCCTCTGGCTGTGATCTTCCCTGCCACCACTCTCACTACAGTAGGCCTCTGGCTGTGATCTTCACTACTACCACTCTCACTACGGTAGGCCTCTGGCTGTAATCTTCCCTGTCGTCACTCTCACTACGGTAGGCCTCTGGCTGTGATTTTCCCTGCCGCTACTCTCACTACGGTAGGCCTCTGCCTGTGATCTTCTCTGCCACCACTCTCACTACGGTAGGACTCTGGCTATGAGAGATTAACCTGCCACAACTCTCACTACGGTAGGCCTCTGGCTGTGATCTTCCCTGCCACAACTCTCACTACGGTAGGCCTCTGGCTGTGATTTTCCCTGCTGTCACTCTCACTACGGTAGGCCTCTGGCTGTGATTTTCCCTGCCGCCACTCTCACTACGGTAGGCCTCTGGATGTGATCTTCTCTGCCACCACTCTCACTACGGTAGGCCTCTGGCTGTGAGAGATTTCCTGCCACCACTCCCACTACGGTAGGCCTCTGGCTGTGATCTTCCCTACTACCACTCTCACTACGGTAGGCCACTGGCTGTGATTTTTCCGCCACCTCTCTCACTATGGTAGGCCTCTGACTATGAGAGATTTCCTGCCACCACTCTCACTACAGTAGGCCTCTGGCTGTGATTTTCCCTGCCGCCACTCTCACTACGGTAGGCCTCTGGCTGTGATCTTTTCTTCTACTACTCTCACTACGGTAGGCCTCTGGCTGTGATTTTCCCTGCCGCCACTCTCACTGTGGTAGGCCTCTGGCTCAAATCTTCACTTCCACCACTCTCACTATGGTAGGCCTCTGGCTGGGAGAGATTTCCTGCCACCACTCTCACTACGGTAGGCCTCTGGCTGTGATCTTCCCTTCCGCCACTCTCTCTACGGCAGTAATCTGACTGTGATCTTCCCTGCCACCACTCACACTACGGTTGGCCTTTGGCTGTGATCTTCACTCCCACCACTCTCACTACTGTAGGACTCTGGTTGTGATCTTCCCTGCCACCACTCTCACTACGGTAGGACTCTGGCTGTGATCTTCCCTGCCACCACTCTCACTACGGTAGGCCATTGGCTGTGAACTTCCCTGCCGCCACTCTCACTACGGTATGCCTCTGGCTGTGATCTTCACTACCACCACTCTCACTACGTAGGCCATTGGCTGTGATCTTCCCTGCCGTCACTCTCACTACGGTAGGCCTCTGGCTGTGATCTTCCCTGCCACCACTCTCACTACGGTCATCCACTGGCTGTGATTTTCCCTGCCACCACTCTCACTATGGTAGGCCTCTGGTTCAAATCTTCACTTCCACCACTCTCACTATGGTAGGCCTCTGGCTGTGATATTCCCTGCCACCACTCTCACTACATTAGGCCTCTGGCTGTGAGAGATTTCCTGCCACCACTCTCACTACGGTAGGCCTCTGGCTGTGATCTTCACTGCCACCACTCTTACTACGGTAGGTCTCTGGCTGTGAGAGATTTCCTGCCACCACTCTCACTACAGTAGGCCTCTGACTGTGATCTTCCCTGCCGCCAGTCTCACTATGGTAGGCCTCTGGCTGTGATATTCCCTGCCACCACTCTCACTACATTAGGCCTCTGGCTGTGAGAGATTTCCTGCCACCACTCTCACTACGGTAGGCCTCTGGCTGTGATCTTCACTGCCACCACTCTAACTATGGTAGGCCTCTGGCTGTAATCTTTCCTGCCGCCACTCTCACTACAGTTGGCCTCTTGCTGTGATCTACACTGCCACCACTCTCACTATGGTCGGCCTCTGGCTCTGATGTTCACTGCCACCACTCTCACTACGGTAGGCCTCTGGCTTTGATCTTCCCTGCCGCCACTCTCACTATGGTAGGCCTCTGGCTTTGATCTTCCCTGCCGTCACTCTCACTATGGTAGGCCTCTGGCTTTGATCTTCCCTGCCGTCACTCTCACTACGGTACGCCTCTGGCTGTGATCTTCTCTGCCACAACTCTCACTACTGTAGTAATCTGGCTGTGATCTTTCCTGCCACCACTCTCACTAAATTAGCCTCTGACTATGATCTTCACCACTCTCACTACGGTAGGCCTCTGGCTGTGATATTCCCTGCCACCAATCTCACTACAGTAGGCCTCTGGCTTTGATATTCCCTGCCACCACTCTCACTACGGTAGGTCTCTGGCTGGGATCTTCACTATCACCACTCGCACTACAGTATGCCTCTGGCTGTGATCTTCCCTGCCACCACTCTCACTACGGTAGGTCTCTGGCTGGGATCTTCTCTGCCAACACTCTCACTACGGTAGGCCTCTGGCTGTGATCTTCACTATCACCACTCTCACTACAGTAGGCATCTGGCTGTGATCTTCCCTGCCACCACTCTCACTACAGTAGGCCTCTGGCTGGGATCTTCACTACTACCACTCTCACTATGGTAGGCCTCTGGCTGTGATATTCCCTGCCACCAATCTCACTACAGTAGGCCTCTGGCTTTGATCTTCCCTGCCACCACTCTCACTACGGTAGGTCTCTGGCTGGGATCTTCTCTGCCAACACTCTCACTACGGTAGGCCTCTGGCTGTGATCTTCCCTACCGCCACTCTCACTACGGTAGGTCTCTGGCTGGGATCTTCACTATCACCACTCTCACTACAGTAGGCCTCTGGCTGTGATATTCCCTGCCACCACTCTCACTACAGTAGGCCTCTGGCTGGGATCTTCACTACTACCACTCTCACTATGGTAGGCCTCTGGCTGTAATCTTCCCTGCCACCACTCTCACTACATTAGGCCTCTGGCCGTGATCTTCCCTGCCACCACTCTCACTACGGTAGGTCTCTGGCTGGGATCTTCACTGACACCACTCTCACTACGGTAGGTCTCTGGCTGGGATCTTCTCTGCCAACACTCTCACTACGGTAGGCCTCTTGCTGTGATCTTCCCTGCCACCACTCTCACTACAGTAGGCCTCTGGCTGTGATCTTCACTACTACCACTCTCACTACGGTATGCCTCTGGCTGTAATCTTCCCTGCCGTCACTCTCACTACGGTAGGCCTCTGGCTGTGATTTTCCCTGCCGCTACTCTCACTACGGTAGGCCTCTGGCTGTGATCTTCTCTGCCACCACTCTCACTACGGTAGGCCTCTGGCTATGAGAGATTACCTGCCACAACTCTCACTACGGAAGGCCTCTGGCTGTGATCTTCCCTGCCGCCAATCTCACTACGGTAGGCCTCTGGCTGTGATTTTCCCTGCCGCCACTCTCACTATGGTAGGCCTCTGGCATTGAGAGATTTCCTGCCACCACTCTCACTACAGTAGGCCTCTGGCTGTGATCTTCCCTGCCACCACTGTCACTACGGTAGGTCTCTGGCTGTGCTTTTCCCTGCCGCCACTCTCACAGTGGTCGGCCTCTGTTTGTGATATACCCTGCCACAACTCTCACTAAGGTAGGCCTCTGGCTATGAGAGATTTCCTGCAACCACTCTCACCACGGTAGGCCTTTGGCTGTGATTTTCCCTGCCACCACTCTCACTATGGTAGGCCTCTGGCTGTGCTATTCCCTGCTGCCATTCTCACTACGTTAGGCCTCTGGCTGTAAAAGATTTCCTGACACCACTCCCACTACAGTAGGCCTCCGGATGTGAGAGATGTCCTGCCACCACTCTCCCCTGGCTGAGATCTTCCCTACCGCCACTCTCACTACGGTAGGCCTCTGGCTGTGATCTTCCCTGCCACCACTCTCACTACGGTAGGCCTCTGGCTGTGATTTTCTCTGCCATCACTCTCACTACGGTAGGCCTCTGGCTGTGATTTTCCCTGCCGCCACTCTCACTACGGTAGGCCTCTGGCTATGATTTTCCCTGCCGCCACTCTCACTACGGTAGGCCTCTGGCTGTGATTTTCCCTGCTGTCTCTCTCACTACGCTAGGCCTCTGGCTTTGATTTTCCCTGCTGTCACTCTCACTACGGTATGCCTCTGGCTGTGATTTTCCCTGCCGCCACTCTCACTACGGTAGGCCTCTGGTTGTGATCTTCTCTGCCACCACTCTCATTACGGAAGGCCTCTGGCTGTGATCTTCCCTGCCACCACTCCCACTACGGAAGGCCTCTGGCTGTGATCTTCCCTGCCGTCACTCTCACTATGGTAGGCCTCTGGCTGTGATTTTCCCTGCCACCACTCTCACTACGGTAGGCCTCTGGCTGTGATCTTCTCTGCCACCACTCTCACTACGGTATGCCTCTGGCTGTAATCTTCCCTGCCGTCACTCTCACTACGTTAGGCCTCTGGCTGTGATCTTCCCTGCCGCCAATCTCACTACGGTAGGCCTCTGGCTGTGATTTTCCCTGCCGCCACTCTCACTATGGTAGGCCTCTGGCATTGAGAGATTTCCTGCCACCACTCTCACTACAGTAGGCCTCTGGCTGTGATCTTCCCTGCTACCACTCTCACTACGGTAGGTCTCTGGCTGTGCTTTTCCCTGCCGCCACTCTCACAGTGGTAGGCCTCTGGCTGTGATATACCCTGCCACCACTCTCACTAAGGTAGGCCTCTGGCTATGAGAGATTTCCTGCAACCACTCTCACTATGGTAGGCCTCTGGCTGTGATTTTCCCTGCCACCACTCTCACTATGGTAGGCCTCTGGCTGTGCTATTCCCTGCTGCCACTCTCACTACGTTAGGCCTCTGGCTGTAAAAGATTTCCTGACACCACTCTCACTACAGTAGGCCTCCGGATGTGAGAGATGTCCTGCCACCACCCTCACTACAGTAGGCCCCTGGCTGAGATCTTCCCTACCGCCACTCTCACTACGGTAGGCCTCTGGCTGTGATCTTCCCTGCCACCACTCTCACTACGGTAGGCCTCTGGCTGTGATCTTCTCTGCCATCACTCTCACTATTGTAGGCCTCTGGCTGTGATTTTCCCTGCCGCCACTCTCACTACGGTAGGCCTCTGGCTATGATTTTCCCTGCCGCCACTCTCACTACGGTAGGCCTCTGGCTGTGATTTTCCCTGCTGTCACTCTCACTACGCTAGGCCTCTGGCTTTGATTTTCCCTGCTGTCACTCTCACTACGGTATGCCTCTGGCTGTGATTTTCCCTGCCGCCACTCTCACTACGGTAGGCCTCTGGTTGTGATCTTCTCTGCCACCACTCTCATTACGGTAGGCCTCTGGCATTGAGAGATTTCCTGCCACCACTCCCACTACGGAAGGCCTCTGGCTGTGATCTTCCCTGCCGCCACTCTCACTACTGTAGGCCACTGGCTGTGATTTTCCCCGCCACCACTCTCACTATGGTAGGCCTCTGGCTATGAGAGATTTCCTGCCACCACTCTCACTACAGTAGGCCTCTGGCGGTGATCGTCGCTGCCGCCACTCTCACTACGGTAGGCCTCTGGCCGTGATCTTCTCTGCCACCACTCTCACTACGGTAGGCCTCTGGCTGTGATCTTTTCTTCCACTACTCTCACTACGGTAGGCCTCTGGCTGTGATTTTCCCTGCCGCCACTCTCACTGTGGTAGGCCTCTGGCTCAAATCTTCACTTCTACCACTCTCACTATGGTAAGCCTCTGGCTGTGATATTCCCTGCCACAACTCTCACCATAGTAGGCCTCTGGCTGTGAGAGATTTCCTGCCACCACTCTCACTACGGTAGGCCTCTGGCTGTGATCTTCCCTTCCGCCACTCTCACTACGGCAGTAATCTGACTGTGATCTTCCCTGCCACCACTCACACTACGGTTGGCCTCTGGCTTTGATCTTCACTCCCACAACACTCACTGCTGTAGGACTCTTTTTGTGATCTTCCCTGCTGCCACTCTCACTACGGTAGGACTCTGGCTGTGATATTCCCTGCCACCACTCTTACTACGGTAGGCCATTGGCTGTGATCTTCCCTGCCGCCACTCTCACTTCGGTAGGCCTCTGGCTGTGATCTTCACTACCACCACTCTCAGTACGTAGGCCATTGGCTGTGATCTTCCCTGCCGCCACTCTCACTACGGTAGGCCTCTGGCTGTGATCTTCCCTGCCACCACTCTCACTACAGTAGGCCTCTGGCTGTGATTTTCCCTGCCGCCACTCTCACTATGGTAGGCCTCTTCTTCAAATCTTCACTTCCACCACTCTCACTATGGTAGGCCTCTGGCTGTGATATTCCCTGCCACCACTCTCACTACATTAGGCCTCTGGCTGTGAGAGATTTCCTGCCACCACTCTCACTATGGTAGGGCTCTGGCTGTGATCTTCACTGCCACCACTCTCACTACGGTAGGCCTCAGGCTGTAATCTTTCCTGCCGCCACTCTCACTACAGTTGGCCTCTGGCTGTGATCTTCAATGCCACCACTCTCACTACGGTCGGCCTCTGGCTCTGATGTTCACTGCCACCACTCTCACTACGGTAGGCCTCTGGCTTTCATCTTCCCTGCTGCCACTCTCACTATGTTAGGCCTCTGGCTGTGATCTTCTCTGCCACCACTCTCACTACTGTAGTAATCTGGCTGTGATCTTTCCTGCCACCACTCTCACTAAATTAGCCTCTGACTATGATCTTCACCACTCTCACTACGGTAGGCCTCTGGCTGTGATTTTCCCTGCTGTCCCTCTCACTACGCTAGGCCTCTGGCTTTGATTTTTCCCTGCCACCACTCTCACTACGGTAGGTCTCTGGCTGGGATCTTCACTGCCAACAATGTCACTAGGGTAGGCCTCTGGCTGTGATCTTTACTATCACCACTCTCACTACAGTAGGCCTCTGGCTGTGACCTTCACTATCACCACTCTCACTACAGTAGGCCTCTGGTTGTGATCTTCACTATCACCACTCTCACAACAGTAGGCCTCTGGTTGTGATCTTCACTATCACCACTCTCACTACAGTAGGCATCTGGCTGTGATCTTCCCTGCCACCACTCTCACTACAGTAGGCCTCTGGCTGTGATCTTCACTACTACCACTCTCACTACGGTAGGCCTCTGGCTGTAATCTTACCTGCTGTCACTCTCACTACGGTATGCCTCTGGCTGTGATTTTCCCTGCCGCCACTCTCACTACAGTAGGCCTCTGGTTGTGATCTTCACTATCACCACTCTCACTACAGTAGGCCTCTGGCTGTGATCTTCCCTGCCACCACTCTCACTACAGTAGGCCTCTGGCTGTAATCTTCCCTGCCGTCACTCTCACTACGGTATGCCTCTGGCTGTGATCTTCCCTGCGCCACTCTCACTACGGTAGGCCTCTGGCTGTGATTTTCCCTGCCGCCACTCTCACTATGGTAGGCCTCTGGCATTGAGAGATTTCCTGCCACCACTCTCACTACAGTGGGCCTCTGGCTGTGATCTTCCCTGCCACTACTCTCACTACGGTAGGTCTCTGGCTGTGCTTTTCCCTGCCGCCACTCTCACTATGGTAGTCTCTGGCTGTGATATACCCTGCCACCACTCTCACTAAGGTAGGCCTCTGGCTATGAGAGATTTCCTGCAACCACTCTCACTACGGTAGGACTCTGGCTGTGATTTTCCCTGCCACCACTCTCACTATGGGAGACCTCTGGCTGTGATTTTTCCTGCCGCCACTCTCACTACGGTAGGCCTCTGGCTGTAAACGATTTCCTGCCACCACTCTCACTACAGTAGGCCTCTGGCTGTGAGAGATTTCCTGCCACCACTCTCACTACAGTAAGCCTCTGGCTGTGATCTTCCCTACTGCCACTCTCACTACGGTAGGCCTCTGGCTGTGATCTTCCCTGCCACCAATCTCACTACGGTAGGCCTCTGGCTGTGATCTTCTCTGCCATCACTCTCACTACGGTAGGCCTCTGGCTGTGATTTTCCCGGCCGCCACTCTCACTACGGTAGGCCTCTGGTTCTGATCTTCTCTGCCACCACTCTCACTACGGTTGGCCTCTGGCATTGAGAGATTTCCAGCCACCACTCTCCCTTAAGCATGAGCGTGACATCCGTTACGCTCGCGGATTTTGCGGATTTTCGGGAAATCCGCAATCTGCGAATTTTGCGGATTTCCCGCAAAATCCGCAAAAAAAAATCAGCGAACGTAACGGGTTCAAAAGTTGAACCTACACTCATTTAACTATTTTACAATGGCGCCAGCAAGCTGCCAGCGCCGTTGTAAAATAGTTACAAAGTTAGCTTGCACAGGAACCACTAGATAAAACGAAGCAGGTGCTTCCTGTGCAAGCTAACTTTGTAACTATTTTACAACGGCGCTGGCAGCTTGCTGGCGCCATTGTAAAATAGTTACAGGGCAGCACAGCCTTACAGGTCACTCAAGGGACCCCTGCGCCCTTCAGGGCGATTGCATAGTAACACACACATGGTCGCTCGAACTAGTTAATGTTCAAATTCAGTGACTCATTCATTAGCCCAAAAACAATCATGTGCCTCTTCCCAAATGTACCGCGGAAAATCAGCTGTGATGCTGGATAGAGGCCTTTGCATCCTTGACTTTCACGAGCGCAATACCCGTGCTGTTCCTCTGACCAGGAGCTTCTTTTTCTTCATCTGCTGAACCGATCTTTCTCTGACCTTTTATATATACAAGAGGCATGTGAACTCGCATGGAAGCACCCCCCCACCACAAAATCCGCAAATCATGGTCATTCGAACTAGTTAATGCTCAAATTCAGTGACTCATTCATTAGCCCAAAAACAATCATGAGCGTCTTCGAGGCTGGACAGGTGTGCCTCTTCCCAAATCTACTGTGGAAAATCAGCTGTGATGCTGGGTAGAGGCCTTTGCATCCTTGACTTTCATGAGCGCAATCCCCGTGCTGTTCCTGTGACCAGGAGCTTCTTTCTCTTCGTGTTCGCACGGGTTGCTGCAAGTTCGCACGCGTTTTGTACAATTTCGCAATTTGCGAAATTGTACAAAACCCTCGCGAACTTGCCGAAACCCGTGCGAACATAAAAAAAAAATCCGCAAATTCGCGAGAATTCGCGGATTTTGCGGATTGCGAGTTCGCAAATCCACAAAATCCACGAACGCGAGATCCGCAAAATTCGCCCATGCTTACTCCCACTACGGTAGGCCTCTGGCTGTGATCTTCCCTGCCGCCACTCTCACTACGGTAGGCCACTGGCTGTGATTTTCCCCGCCACCACTCTCACTATGGTAGGCCTCTGGCTATGAGAGATTTCCTGCTACCACTCTCACTACTTTAGGCCTCTGGCTGTGATCTTCCCTGCCGCCACTCTAACTACGGTAGGCCTCTGGCTGTGTTTTCCCTGCTGCCACTCTCACTATGGTAGGCCTCTGCCTCAAATATTCACTTCCACCACTCTCACTATGGTAGGCCTCTGGCTGTGATATTCCCTTCCACCACTCTCACTATGGTAGGCCTCTGGCTATGAGATATTTCCTGTCACCACTCTCACTATGGTAGGCCTCTGGCTGTGATCTTCCCTGCCACTACTCTCACTACATTAGGCCTCTGGCTGTGATAGATTTCCTGCCACCACTCTCACTGTGGTAGGCCTCTGGCTGTGATCTTGTCAAAAGCCAAAACTACGTCGTTCCTTACCTTGAGCAGAGACTGAAGATCTTGAACGACGTAGAAGTTTTTTCGCAGAGACGCAAGGGACCAACTTCCCAGAAATCTAACTATAAACTTGCTGTCTTAAATTATTCACAGCTAGAATAAACTTAGACTTTAGGGAGGAGGGCCGGTACTGGACGAGATGGGATGGTGAAGGGGTTTTCACTGCCGACCTGTGGAATAACGAGTAAATGATATTTACTATGGGTCTTTTAATTAGTTATCCTGGCCCCCTAGATCCCTCCTCTTGCCCTAAAGAGTTAATTCCCCTAAACCTTGTCTTTCTAGTATCCTACCTGCGATCAGTGCCAACTGTCCTTCGTCCAGTATTTCTTGTTGTGGGTAGAGTGGTTGTCGAGGAGTCGTGAAGTGGAGTAGAGGAAGTCCTTTGAAGAGGCGTTGACGTCACGCTCTCAGGAACTAAGGAGAACAAGAGGTGATATTACTAGATATCTATAACTTGTTTAGTCTAAATTCCCCTTCTTGACTCGAACTTACTTGACTTATTTGAAAGATGAAAATTGAAGGTGCAATCCTATTTTCCTTTGTGTTCAAACCTGTTGCAACACATAAAAGATGCACCTACACTCTTCCAATTAACTCCCCAAAAACTAGAGCATATACATATTATAAACATTGACCTTCAATACCAAAGAATTACTCAATACAATGTACACATTTGTAAAGTTCACAGACTAGTAACACAATCTGAATAAACCAACTGGTCAGTTCTCAAATAAGAAACATAAAATGAAAGTTATTCATCCTGCATCCTGAATTGCAAGTAGTCTCTGTTTCCTAGAAATAAAGTTCCCAAGTCCTTGCTTGTTCTTTCTTTCGTTGGGCGCCAAAATTAGAAGAATCAAAAAATAACACTTAACTTGTGTCTTGTCTTTTCTTTCAGGCTTGCTCCATGGAATTCTTTTGAAGTCCGATGACTCTGGGCGTGGCTGGCGGCGAAATCCCAGAAGACGCGAGGAAACCAGCAGCGCGATCCTTCAGGGAAGCGAGCAGGAGGCAAAGCGCTTCAGTAAACTTGGGTGCGGTTTAAATAGGCAACCGCACCCAAAGATAACGTGCGCACGCACGTGTCTGCTTTCCGAAAGCCGAACGCGGCTTTCAGGAACAGCGTCTTTCCCTCGCGTGCGCACACAAACGGCAGAGGCTGCATTCCGAGGGCTGAACGCGGCTCTCGGAAATCTGGCTCACTCTTCTGCAAGCCTTACACTTTTCTGGGTCTAAGGAAGGAAAGTCTATTTAACGTGTACAATAAGGAAAAAATATACATAAAAAACACGGAATGCAATCTGTTGAATTCACACCTGAAAGTGCTCTGAAATCACACTAACATTGTCATTGAGGTGCTGGTGCACGGGACAGGGGTGGGTTTTATGAAAACAATTAAGCCCCTGATAAACCTAATCAGGAGGTCGAGGTGAATCATGACAGTACTCCCTCCTCAAGATCCCCCCCAAAATGGGTGGGATAGGTTTTGGTTTATCTGGATGACGAACATGGAATGATCTCACAATTCTAGGGGCATTTTTCAGATTCTCCAAAGGTTCCCACGATCTCTCTTCAGGACCGTATCCCTTCCAATCAACCAGATAAAACAATTTTCCTCGAATTCTCTTGGAGTCTAAGATTGATTTCACCTCGAATTCAGTGTCTCCATCGATTATTAAAGAGGATGGGGGCTGAATTATTCGAGTCTTTGGATGAAAGGGTTTGACTAAAGACACATGAAATACAGGATGGATTCTATATTTTGTGGGAAGATTCAGTCTAACACATACGGGATTTATAACCTTTTCAATAACAAAAGGGCCAATAAATTTTGGGTTAAACTTGCGATTTCCCTTAATTCTCAGATTTTTGGTGCTTAACCAAACCTTATCTCCAGAAGCATAAGATGGTTGTACAGTTCTGTGTTTGTCTGCAGATTTTTTCTGAGATTCCTTTGCTTGTGCAAGTTTGAACGCTGCTAATTCTTGGATTGAGGATAGTTTCGAAACATAACTGGTAATGGCTGGTACAGTATCTAGTGTCTTTATCTCCTCAGGGAAACTTTTGGGATGGTAACCATAATTACAAAAGAATGGGGACATCCCCAGAGAAGAATGATTCACGTTATTGTATGCAAAGTCCAATTGACTGAGTAAATCTGACCATTCTTCCTCTGCACTTGTTAACATACAGCGAATAAACTGTTCAATGGTCTGATTAGTGCGTTCAGTTAAACCATCCGTTTGAGGGTGGTAACTTGAAGATAGGCGGACCTCCATGTTTAACCTCTTCAGCGCTAATGACAAGGGTAACTCGTCATGGAGTTTCCATTGATTTCAATGGAAATCTCATTATGTAGCCTCAGAGTCCTTAGCAGCCAAGTGGTTAAAAGAGTACTCAAATTCTGCCAAACTCGAGACACAAACTGAGATCCTCTGTCGGAAATGACCACCGAAGGAATACCATGTAATCGAATTACATTTGTCATTACCAAATGAGCTAGTTCTAAAGCAGTAGGTAATTTCTTTAAGGGAACAAAATGGGCCATACGTGAAAACTGGTCAACTATGGTCAGGATTGTAGAGAACCCCTTTTTGGTAATAGGAAGTTCCACTATAAAATCCAAAGAAATAGTGTGCCAAGGTTGAGGTGGAATTGGGAGTGGGGTTAACAGACCACTAGGAGCTTGATGTAAGGGTTTGTTTTGAATACAAACACTACAAGTTTCAACAAAATCTTGTACATCCTTAAACATGGAAGGCCACCAAAAGGTTCTTTTGATTAATTCGTATGTTTTCATCGCACTAGGATGAGCAGTCAAAGAAGTATTATGGTGGAAATGAAATATCTCTTCCCTGATCTTCACAGTGGGAACAAAAACGAGATCTTGCATGAAAATCAAATCATCTCTTTGCTGAAGAAGAGGGTACTTCTTTTTCCACTCTTCAAGTCCTTTAGAAGTTAGTTCTCTTTTGATATCAGAAATCACTGGACAACAGGATATACTAGCTTGAAAGCGAGAGTTAGGAATTACAAGTTGACTTTCCTGAGAAGATTCAGTTTGTTCAGTTACATTGTACCCAATTCTAGATAAAGCATCTGCCTTCAAATTTTCTTTTCCTGGACGGTACGTGATCACAAAATCATAATCATTAAAAAACATTGACCACCTCAACTGTCTAGCGGATAAGGCTTTTACAGATCTTAATGCTTGAAGATTCCTATGATCCGTGTATATTGTGACTGGATGTCGAGCACCGAGCAGGTAATGACGCCATTCTTCAAAAACTGCTTTTATGGCTAAAAGTTCTTTATCAGCTATGGCATAGTTCAATTCAGCTTCGGAGAGCTTCCTGGAGTAGAAGGCTATGGGATGCATTTGGCCAGTGTCAGTATGTCTTTGTGATAGGATTCCCCCAAGCGCCAACTGCGAGGCATCAGCTTCAACAATGAAAGGCTGACTGGGGTCTGGGTGACTTAAGATGGGAGCGGTGGTAAATTTTTTCTTCAATTCCATGAAGGCCAATTCAGCCTGATCTGTTCAGACGAATTTTGCTCCTTTACGCAATAATTTGGTGATAGGAGTAATGATCTGGGAGAAATCTTGGATGAAACGGCGGTAGAAATTTGCGAAGCCCAAAAAGCTCTGAACCTGTTTCACTGAAGAAGGGCTAGGCCAAGAATTTACAGCCTCCACCTTCTTGGGGTCCATTTCAATACCGTTAGGGCTGATGATATACCCAAGAAAATCCACTCTAGAAACGTGAAACAGGCTCTTCTCCAATTTTACGAATAAAGAGTTGGAAAGCAATTTTTGAAGAATAGCCCAAACCTGCTGTACATGTTCTTCTTCTGAGTTGGAAAAAATCAAGATGTCATCTATGTAGACAACACAACATACGTCTAAGAACTCATGTAGGACTTCGTTTATAAAAAATTGGAAAGCAGCAGGGGCATTACAAAGTCCGAAAGGCATCACCTGGTATTCAAAAAGGCCGAATTTGGTTCTGAATGCTGTTTTCCATTCGTCACCTTTTCTGACTCTAACAAGGTGATAAGCCCCGCGCAAATCCAATTTAGTATAAATAGTGGCCTTTTTAACTTGATCTAGTAATGTAGGAATCAGAGGTAAAGGGTACCTGTTCTTAATGGTCATGTTATTCAGAGCCCTGTAATCGATGCACGTGCGCAATTCCCCCCCTTTTTTAGGAATAAAAAAGAGAGCCGAAGACACAGGCAACTTGGAGTGTCGGATGAACCCATTAGCCAAGAATTCATCAAGGTATTCCCTAAGGTGTACATTTTCTTTCTCAGTTAACGCGTAAATTCTACTACAGGGCAAGGTTGCTCCGGGGACTAGGTCTATCCTGCAATCAAAATCCCTGTGAGGAGGAAGTGTGTTAGCCTTCTTTTTATCAAAGACGTCGGAAAGGTCGGAATAAACAGAAGGAACCCCCTCAAACATTAAAACACTAGTGGATTCAGTGCAAAAGTCATGTCCTTGAATAACATCCTCATCTTTCTTTAAATGAAAGCATTGATCTAGGCACTGAGAGGATTTGAAAGTCAAAGTCTTGGCTTCCCAGTCTATCTGAGGATTGTGTGAAACCAACCAAGGAATTCCCAATATTAGTCTGAATTGAGGTGCATCGATTAAGTCAAAAGTTATTCTTTCCCTATGGATTGCAGAACAATCCATTTCTAAAACCTCAGATTGTTTACTGATGGGCCCGGATGTTAACTCTTTCCCATCTACTGCTCTCACTATCTCAGGATGATCCTTTAGGACGGATTTGAAACCTAACTGGGAGAAGAAATGAGAGTCTATAAAATTTCCTGTTGCTCCTGAATCAATGACTGCTTCAACTCTTTTTCCAGGAGAGGGGGAAAATAAACTCTTTAATTCTACTATGATACAGAAGTGTTTACAACTAGATGGTGGAGCAATAGAGGCCAAATTAGCAACTGAACTCGACAAACTGACCTCTTCATTAGTCGAGTTTTCTAGTTTTCCGAAGGCTGCTGAACTGCCGCAATGTCAGAGGTTTTAGTTTTACTTTTAACGGGACGAGTAGGACAATCTTTAACAAAATGACCAGATTTCCCACAATATAAGCATTGATTCATCTTTCGTCTCTTATCTTTTTCTTCCTTAGATAGGGGACCCCTAACCGTTCCTATTTGCATAGGTTCTGCCGCCTCAATTCTAGAAGAAATCTCACGAGGCGTAGAACCTCTTTCCTTGACGAATATCAATTTGTTGTCGCTCTTTCCTTTTTCTCCTTTTCTTTCGATTATTCGGCTATTCAGTTTTACCACTAAGTCTATAAAATCAGTAATATCGTCAGGGGGTTCCAGGATTTGAGTCACCATATCTTTTAAATCGTCCCTCAAGCCTCTGTAAAAAATAGAAACCCTCTTATCATAAGGCCATCTTGCCTCAAGAACTAAACGATTAAACTGAGAAATATAATGGAGTAAATCTGAAGATCCTTGTTTCAAACCTAACAACTCGTTATCAGCAGATTGAACAAAAACGTGTTTTGCGAAGATCTTTTTTAGAGCTCGCTCAAAATTAGCCAAATTGTAGAGAATCGGGTCATCACCCTCTACAAAGGGAATTGACCAAAGGGCCGCATCTCCTCCAAAATAAGATAACATAAAAGCTATCTTGGATGAATCATCCGGAAAGGCCGTTTTCTTAGCCATAAAATGTAGATGGCATTGTTGAAGAAATATCGAAAACTTATTACAATCTCCAGTAAACCTTTCTGGAGGTGCCAATGGAGTGGGCACGGGGGTTACCACCTGAATTTGAGTGGATGTTCCGGATTCGGAAACAGGGCTTTGAAAAGTAGCGGGTGACAAAACGGGCTTCCGTTGAATGGACTCCTGTAAAACTGACATATCCCTACGTAAGGACGTGTTCTCATCTCTAAGATCCTTCAAAATAGCTGCAATATCCTGCAAAGTTATTTGGTCCATTGCGTCTGGGCGAAAATGTATTCGTGGGCTTTGCCTTCTGTCAAAAGCCAAAACTACGTTGTTCCTTACCTTGAGCAGAGACTGAAGATCTTGAACGACGTAGAAGTTTTTTCGCAGAGACGCAAGGGACCTACTTCCCAGAAATCTAACTATAAACTTGCTGTCTTAAATTATTCACAGCTAGAATAAACTTAGACTTTAGGGAGGAGGGCCGGTACTGGACGAGATGGGATGGTGAAGGGGTTTTCACTGCCGACCTGTGGAATAACGAGTAAATGATATTTACTATGGGTCTTTTAATTAGTTATCCTGGCCCCCTAGATCCCTCCTCTTGCCCTAAAGAGTTAATTCCCCTAAACCTTGTCTTTCTAGTATCCTACCTGCGATCAGTGCCAACTGTCCTACGTCCAGTATTTCTTGTCGTGGGTAGAGTGGTTGTCGAGGAGTCGTGAAGTGGAGTAGAGGAAGTCCTTTGAAGAGGCGTTGACGTCACGCTCTCAGGAACTAAGGAGAACAAGAGGTGATATTACTAGATATCTATAACTTGTTTAGTCTAAATTCCCCTTCTTGACTCGAACTTACTTGACTTATTTGAAAGATGAAAATTGAAGGTGCAATCCTATTTTCCTTTGTGTTCAAACCTGTTGCAACACATAAAAGATGCACCTACACTCTTCCAATTAACTCCCCAAAAAC
The DNA here is from genome assembly GCF_964263255.1 of Lissotriton vulgaris. NCBI lineage: Eukaryota > Metazoa > Chordata > Amphibia > Caudata > Salamandridae > Lissotriton > Lissotriton vulgaris. The sequence continues at coordinate 2,122,649,048 of NC_141691.1, forward strand.
TAGAGCATATACATATTATAAACATTGACCTTCAATACCAAAGAATTACTCAATACAATGTACACATTTGTAAAGTTCACAGACTAGTAACACAATCTGAATAAACCAACTGGTCAGTTCTCAAATAAGAAACATAAAATGAAAGTTATTCATCCTGCATCCTGAATTGCAAGTAGTCTCTGTTTCCTAGAAATAAAGTTCCCAAGTCCTTGCTTGTTCTTTCTTTCGTTGGGCGCCAAAATTAGAAGAATCAAAAAATAACACTTAACTTGTGTCTTGTCTTTTCTTTCAGGCTTGCTCCATGGAATTCTTTTGAAGTCCGATGACTCTGGGCGTGGCTGGCGGCGAAATCCCAGAAGACGCGAGGAAACCAGCAGCGCGATCCTTCAGGGAAGCGAGCAGGAGGCAAAGCGCTTCAGTAAACTTGGGTGCGGTTTAAATAGGCAACCGCACCCAAAGATAACGTGCGCACGCACGTGTCTGCTTTCCGAAAGCCGAACGCGGCTTTCAGGAACAGCGTCTTTCCCTCGCGTGCGCACACAAACGGCAGAGGCTGCATTCCGAGGGCTGAACGCGGCTCTCGGAAATCTGGCTCACTCTTCTGCAAGCCTTACACTTTTCTGGGTCTAAGGAAGGAAAGTCTATTTAACGTGTACAATAAGGAAAAAATATACATAAAAAACACGGAATGCAATCTGTTGAATTCACACCTGAAAGTACTCTGAAATCACACTAACATTGTCATTGAGGTGCTGGTGCACGGGACAGGGGTGGGTTTTATGAAAACAATTAAGCCCCTGATAAACCTAATCAGGAGGTCGAGGTGAATCATGACAGTACTCCCTCCTCAAGATCCCCCCCAAAATGGGTGGGATAGGTTTTGGTTTATCTGGATGACGAACATGGAATGATCTCACAATTCTAGGGGCATTTTTCAGATTCTCCAAAGGTTCCCACGATCTCTCTTCAGGACCGTATCCCTTCCAATCAACCAGATAAAACAATTTTCCTCGAATTCTCTTGGAGTCTAAGATTGATTTCACCTCGAATTCAGTGTCTCCATCGATTATTAAAGAGGATGGGGGCTGAATTATTCGAGTCTTTGGATGAAAGGGTTTGACTAAAGACACATGAAATACAGGATGGATTCTATATTTTGTGGGAAGATTCAGTCTAACACATACGGGATTTATAACCTTTTCAATAACAAAAGGGCCAATAAATTTTGGGTTAAACTTGCGATTTCCCTTAATTCTCAGATTTTTGGTGCTTAACCAAACCTTATCTCCAGAAGCATAAGATGGTTGTACAGTTCTGTGTTTGTCTGCAGATTTTTTCTGAGATTCCTTTGCTTGTGCAAGTTTGAACGCTGCTAATTCTTGGATTGAGGATAGTTTCGAAACATAACTGGTAATGGCTGGTACAGTATCTAGTGTCTTTATCTCCTCAGGGAAACTTTTGGGATGGTAACCATAATTACAAAAGAATGGGGACATCCCCAGAGAAGAATGATTCACGTTATTGTATGCAAATTCCAATTGACTGAGTAAATCTGACCATTCTTCCTCTGCACTTGTTAACATACAGCGAATAAACTGTTCAATGGTCTGATTAGTGCGTTCAGTTAAACCATCCGTTTGAGGGTGGTAACTTGAAGATAGGCGGACCTCCATGTTTAAAAGAGTACTCAAATTCTGCCAAACTCGAGACACAAACTGAGATCCTCTGTCGGAAATGACCACCGAAGGAATACCATGTAATCGAATTACATTTGTCATTACCAAATGAGCTAGTTCTAAAGCAGTAGGTAATTTCTTTAAGGGAACAAAATGGGCCATACGTGAAAACTGGTCAACTATGGTCAGGATTGTAGAGAACCCCTTTTTGGTAATAGGAAGTTCCACTATAAAATCCAAAGAAATAGTGTGCCAAGGTTGAGGTGGAATTGGGAGTGGGGTTAACAGACCACTAGGAGCTTGATGTAAGGGTTAGTTTTGAATACAAACACTACAAGTTTCAACAAAATCTTGTACATCCTTAAACATGGAAGGCCACCAAAAGGTTCTTTTGATTAATTCGTATGTTTTCATCGCACTGGGATGAGCAGTCAAAGAAGTATTATGGTGGAAATGAAATATCTCTTCACTGATCTTCACAGTGGGAACAAAAACGAGATCTTGCATGAAAATCAAATCATCTCTTTGCTGAAGAAGAGGGTACTTCTTTTTCCACTCTTCAAGTCCTTTAGAAGTTAGTTCTCTTTTGATATCAGAAATCACTGGACAACAGGATATACTAGCTTGAAAGCGAGAGTTAGGAATTACAGGTTGACTTTCCTGAGAAGATTCAGTTTGTTCAGTTACATTGTACCCAATTCTAGATAAAGCATCTGCCTTCAAATTTTCTTTTCCTGGACGGTACGTGATCACAAAATCATAATCATTAAAAAACATTGACCACCTCAACTGTCTAGCGGATAAGGCTTTTACAGATCTTAATGCTTGAAGATTCCTATGATCCGTGTATATTGTGACTGGATGTCGAGCACCGAGCAGGTAATGACGCCATTCTTCAAAAACTGCTTTTATGGCTAAAAGTTCTTTATCAGCTATGGCATAGTTCAATTCAGCTTCGGAGAGCTTCCTGGAGTAGAAGGCTATGGGATGCATTTGGCCAGTGTCAGTATGTCTTTGTGATAGGATTCCCCCAAGCGCCAACTGCGAGGCATCAGCTTCAACAATGAAAGGCTGACTGGGGTCTGGGTGACTTAAGATGGGAGCGGTGGTAAATTTTTTCTTCAATTCCATGAAGGCCAATTCAGCCTGATCTGTTCAGACGAATTTTGCTCCTTTACGCAATAATTTGGTGATAGGAGTAATGATCTGGGAGAAATCTTGGATGAAACGGCGGTAGAAATTTGCGAAGCCCAAAAAGCTCTGAACCTGTTTCACTGAAGAAGGGCTAGGCCAAGAATTTACAGCCTCCACCTTCTTGGGGTCCATTTCAATACCGTTAGGGCTGATGATATACCCAAGAAAATCCACTCTAGAAACGTGAAACAGGCTCTTCTCCAATTTTACGAATAAAGAGTTGGAAAGCATTTTTTGAAGAATAGCCCGAACCTGCTGTACATGTTCTTCTTCTGAGTTGGAAAAAATCAAGATGTCATCTATGTAGACAACACAACATACGTCTAAGAACTCATGTAGGACTTCGTTTATAAAAAATTGGAAAGCAGCAGGGGCATTACAAAGTCCGAAAGGCATCACCTGGTATTAAAAAAGGCCGAATTTGGTTCTGAATGCTGTTTTCCATTCGTCACCTTTTCTGACTCTAACAAGGTGATAAGCCCCGCGCAAATCCAATTTAGTATAAATAGTGGCCTTTTTAACTTGATCTAGTAATGTAGGAATCAGAGGTAAAGGGTACCTGTTCTTAATGGTCACGTTATTCAGAGCCCTGTAATCGATGCACGTGCGCAATTCCCCCCCTTTTTTAGGAATAAAAAAGAGAGCCGAAGACACAGGCAACTTGGAGTGTCGGATGAACCCATTAGCCAAGAATTCATCAAGGTATTCCCTAAGGTGTACATTTTCTTTCTCAGTTAACGCGTAAATTCTACTACAGGGCAAGGTTGCTCCAGGGACTAGGTCTATCCTGCAATCAAAATCCCTGTGAGGAGGAAGTGTGTTAGCCTTCTTTTTATCAAAGACGTCGGAAAGGTCGGAATAAACAGAAGGAACCCCCTCAAACATTAAAACACTAGTGGATTCAGTGCAAAAGTCATGTCCTTGAATAACATCCTCATCTTTCTTTAAATGAAAGCATTGATCTAGGCACTGAGAGGATTTGAAAGTCAAAGTCTTGGCTTCCCAGTCTATCTGAGGATTGTGTGAAACCAACCAAGGAATTCCCAATATTAGTCTGAATTGAGGTGCATCGATTAAGTCAAAAGTTATTCTTTCCCTATGGATTGCAGAACAATCCATTTCTAAAACCTCAGATTGTTTACTGATGGGCCCGGATGTTAACTCTTTCCCATCTACTGCTCTCACTATCTCAGGATGATCCTTTTGGACGGATTTGAAACCTAACTGGGAGAAGAAATGAGAGTCTATAAAATTTCCTGTTGCTCCTGAATCAATGACTGCTTCAACTCTTTTTCCAGGAGAGGGGGAAAATAAACTCTTTAATTCTACTATGATACAGAAGTGTTTACAACTAGATGGTGGAGCAATAGAGGCCAAATTAGCAACTGAACTCGACAAACTGACCTCTTCATTAGTCGAGTTTTCTAGTTTTCCGAAGGCTGCTGAACTGCCGCAATGTCAGAGGTTTTAGTTTTACTTTTAACGGGACGAGTAGGACAATCTTTAACAAAATGACCAGATTTCCCACAATATAAGCATTGATTCATCTTTCGTCTCTTATCTTTTTCTTCCTTAGATAGGGGACCCCTAACCGTTCCTATTTGCATAGGTTCTGCCGCCTCAATTCTAGAAGAAATCTCACGAGGCGTAGAACCTCTTTCCTTGACGAATATCAATTTGTTGTCGCTCTTTCCTTTTTCTCCTTTTCTTTCGATTATTCGGCTATTCAGTTTTACCACTAAGTCTATAAAATCAGTAATATCGTCAGGGAGTTCCAGGATTTGAGTCACCATATCTTTTAAATCGTCCCTCAAGCCTCTGTAAAAAATAGAAACCCTCTTATCATAAGGCCATCTTGCCTCAAGAACTAAACGATTAAACTGAGAAATATAATGGAGTAAATCTGAAGATCCTTGTTTCAAACCTAACAACTCGTTATCAGCAGATTGAACAAAAACGTGTTTTGCGAAGATCTTTTTTAGAGCTCGCTCAAAATTAGCCAAATTGTAGAGAATCGGGTCATCACCCTCTACAAAGGGAATTGACCAAAGGGCCGCATCTCCTCCAAAATAAGATAACATAAAAGCTATCTTGGATGAATCATCCGGAAAGGCCGTTTTCTTAGCCATAAAATGTAGATGGCATTGTTGAAGAAATATCGAAAACTTATTACAATCTCCAGTAAACCTTTCTGGAGGTGCCAATGGAGTGGGCACGGGGGTTACCACCTGAATTTGAGTGGATGTTCCGGATTCGGAAACAGGGCTTTGAAAAGTAGCGGGTGACAAAACGGGCTTCCGTTGAATGGACTCCTGTAAAACTGACATATCCCTACGTAAGGACGTGTTCTCATCTCTAAGATCCTTCAAAATAGCTGCAATATCCTGCAAAGTTATTTGGTCCATTGCGTCTGGGCGAAAATGTATTTGTGGGCTTTGCCTTCTGTCAAAAGCCAAAACTACGTCGTTCCTTACCTTGAGCAGAGACTGAAGATCTTGAACGACGTAGAAGTTTTTTCGCAGAGACGCAAGGGACCTACTTCCCAGAAATCTAACTATAAACTTGCTGTCTTAAATTATTCACAGCTAGAATAAACTTAGACTTTAGGGAGGAGGGCCGGTACTGGACGAGATGGGATGGTGAAGGGGTTTTCACTGCCGACCTGTGGAATAACGAGTAAATGATATTTACTATGGGTCTTTTAATTAGTTATCCTGGCCCCCTAGATCCCTCCTCTTGCCCTAAAGAGTTAATTCCCCTAAACCTTGTCTTTCTAGTATCCTACCTGCGATCAGTGCCAACTGTCCTTCGTCCAGTATTTCTTGTCGTGGGTAGAGTGGTTGTCGAGGAGTCGTGAAGTGGAGTAGAGGAAGTCCTTTGAAGAGGCGTTGACGTCACGCTCTCAGGAACTAAGGAGAACAAGAGGTGATATTACTAGATATCTATAACTTGTTTAGTCTAAATTCCCCTTCTTGACTCGAACTTACTTGACTTATTTGAAAGATGAAAATTGAAGGTGCAATCCTATTTTCCTTTGTGTTCAAACCTGTTGCAACACATAAAAGATGCACCTACACTCTTCCAATTAACTCCCCAAAAACTAGAGCATATACATATTATAAACATTGACCTTCAATACCAAAGAATTACTCAATACAATGTACACATTTGTAAAGTTCACAGACTAGTAACACAATCTGAATAAACCAACTGGTCAGTTCTCAAATAAGAAACATAAAATGAAAGTTATTCATCCTGCATCCTGAATTGCAAGTAGTCTCTGTTTCCTAGAAATAAAGTTCCCAAGTCCTTGCTTGTTCTTTCTTTCGTTGGGCGCCAAAATTAGAAGAATCAAAAAATAACACTTAACTTGTGTCTTGTCTTTTCTTTCAGGCTTGCTCCATGGAATTCTTTTGAAGTCCGATGACTCTGGGCGTGGCTGGCGGCGAAATCCCAGAAGACGCGAGGAAACCAGCAGCGCGATCCTTCAGGGAAGCGAGCAGGAGGCAAAGCGCTTCAGTAAACTTGGGTGCGGTTTAAATAGGCAACCGCACCCAAAGATAACGTGCGCACGCACGTGTCTGCTTTCTGAAAGCCGAACGCGGCTTTCAGGAACAGCGTCTTTCCCTCGCGTGCGCACACAAACGGCAGAGGCTGCATTCCGAGGGCTGAACGCGGCTCTCGGAAATCTGGCTCACTCTTCTGCAAGCCTTACACTTTTCTGGGTCTAAGGAAGGAAAGTCTATTTAACGTGTACAATAAGGAAAAAATATACATAAAAAACACGGAATGCAATCTGTTGAATTCACACCTGAAAGTACTCTGAAATCACACTAACATTGTCATTGAGGTGCTGGTGCACGGGACAGGGGTGGGTTTTATGAAAACAATTAAGCCCCTGATAAACCTAATCAGGAGGTCGAGGTGAATCATGACAGATCTTCCCTGCTGCCACTCTCACTATGGTAGGCCTCTGGCTCAAATCTTCACTTCCACCACTCTCACTATGGTAGGCCTCTGGCTGTGATATTCCCTGCCACCACTCTCACTACAGTAGGCCTCTGGCTGTGATAGATTTCCTGCCACCACTCTCACTACGGTCGGCATCTGGCTGTGATTTTCCCAGCCGTCACTCCCACTATGGTAGGCCTCTGGCTCAAATCTTCACTTCCACCACTCTCACTATAGTAGGCCTCTGGCTGTGATATTCCCTGCCACCACTCTCACTACAGTAAGCCTCTGGCTGTGATAGATTTCCTGCCACCACTCTCAGTGCGGTAGGCCTCTGGCTGTGATCTTCCCTGCCGCCTCTTTCACTATGGTAGAACTCTGGCTCAAATCTTCACTTCCACCACTCTCACTATGGTAGGCCTCTGGCTGTGATATTCCCTGCCACCACTCTCACTACAGCAGGCCTCTGGCTGTGATAGATTTCCTGCCACCACTCTCAGTGCAGTAGGCCTCTGGCTGTGATCTTCCCCGCCGCCACTCTCACTATGGTAGAACTCTGGCTCAAATCTTCACTTCCACCACTCTCACTATGGTAGGCCTCTGGCTGTGATATTCTCTGCCACCACTCTCACTACAGCAGGCCTCTGGCTGTGATAGATTTCCTGCCACCACTCTCACTACAGTCGGCCTCTATCTGTGATTTTCCCTGCCGTCACTCCCACTATGGTAGGCCTCTGGCTCAAATCTTCACTTCCGCCACTCTTACTATAGTAGGCCTCTGGCTGTGATATTCCCTGCCACCACTCTCTACAGTAGGCCTCTGGCTGTGATCTTCCCTTCGGCCACTCTCACTATGGTAGGCCTTTGGCTCAAATCTTCACTTCCACCATTCTCACTATGGTAAGCCTCTGGCTGTGATAGTCCCTGCCACCATTTTCACTACGGTAGGCCTCTGGCTGTGATCTTCCCTGCCGCCACTCTCACTATGGCAGTAATATGACTGTGATCTTCCCTGCCACCACTCTCACTACGCTTGGCCTCTGGCTGTGATCTTCACTCCCTCCACTCCCAATACTGTAGGACTCTGGTGGTGATCTTTCCTGCCGCCACTCTCACTACGGTAGGCCATTGGCTGTGATCTTCCCTGCCGCCACTCTCAGTACGGTAGGCCTCTGGCTGTGATCTATACTGCCACCACTCTCACTACGGTAGACCATTGGCTGTGAATTTCCCTGTCGCCACTCTTACTTTGGTAGGCCATTGGCTTTGATCTTCTCTGCCACCACTCTCACTACGGTAGTAATCTGGCTGTGATCTTTCCTGCCACCACTCTCACTACGGTAGGCCTCTGGCTGTGATTTTCCCTGCCGCCACTCTCACTATGGTAGGCCTCTGGCTGTGATATTCCCTGCCACCACTCTCACTACATTAGGCCTCTGGCTGTGAGAGATTTCCTGCCACCACTCTCAATACAGTAGGCCTCTGGCTGTGATCTTCACTGCCGCCACTCTCACTACAGTAGTAATCTGACTGTGATCTTTCCTGTCACCACTCTCACTATGGTAGGCCTCTGGCTGTGATCTTCCCTGCCGCCACTCTCACTATGGTAGGCCTCTGGCTCAAATCTTCACTGCCACCACTCTCACTATGGTAGGCCATTGGCTGTGAATTTCCCTGTCGCTACTCTCACTACGGTAGGCCATTGGCTTTGATCTTCTCTGCCACCACTAGGCAAAAGTTTTGAATATCGGATAGCCATGCTATTTTGTTTGATTTATCCAGGGCCATAACATCGCGGATAATCTCTCTGTTCAGCTGCAAGTCAACTGCAGTCCAAACCCTGTGCCAAAGTAACAGTGGTTGCATCGCTATCAAATCACTGATATGAAGAACACCCAGCTCAGCGTGACAATTATACGTAGATAAACTAAAAGGTACAGCTAAAATAAACCTTAGAAAAGCATTTTCTACTGTTTGTATTTCCCTGGTGTCTTGGAGGCCCCAAACTCCAGAACCATATATGGGCGTACTAACACATTTGGCCATATATATTTTAAGTAAAATATCAGGGGGTCTTTTGCCCATCTTTCGTGAAAAAGCCATAAGGTCTGCAGTCTCTTTTTTAAAAGACAAGGTCCTACTCCTAATGGCCGGACGCCAATGCCCCCCACCTTCAAGAACTACTCCTAAGTATGAAAAGGATTTAATTGCCTGCACTTTCTCCCTGCCTTCAAACAACTTACAGGTTTTGGATTTACCCCTGGCGCACGTCATCACAAAAGTTGTTTTCACATTCAGTTTCAGGCCCCTAGAATCCATGAAATTAGTATAAGCATCTAGGGCTGTCTGCAGACCTCTCTCTGTCCTGGCCATGATGACGGCATCATCCGCATATAATTATTAATATTATTATTTAAAATGTTATATAGCGCGCAGTCACCCTTGGGCATCCCAGCGCTTTTCCAGACGACAACAGATGGTACAGACGGCAAGATTAACGCACTCAAGCGGGAAACAAAAAGGTTTTAAGACCTTTGCGAAAGGGACACCACTTGTTTAAAATTAATTCTGGGTGAGTCAAAGACTTGAGACACCAAAACATCCTCTAAGTCATTGGTGTATAAGTTAAAAAGAAGGGGCGCGAGAACGCACCCTTGCCTCACTCCACGCTTCACGTGGAAGGGCTTGGTGTACTCTCCTCCAGTTCCAAATCTCACCCTGGCCCTTGCCCCAGCATAAAGTTGCCTTTAAAAAGAAATTATGGCCTCCTCCACTTTAAGTTCTTCCAACACCTTCCACAAACGATCGTGCTTAAAGCAATCAAAAGCAGCACTCAGGTCAACGAATGCTGCATAAAGTTTGCCAGCCTTAGCCTGAACATATTTCCCTTGTAGAAGTGTAAAGTACAGGACCTGTTCAACGGTGCCCATCCCCTCACGGAAGCCGTACTGAACCGGGGACAACACTCCTGCTTCTTCTACCCAAGATAGTAACCAGTTCAGGACAACCCTCCCTGTAATCTTCATAATAGAGTCAAGAAGAGAGATAGGGCGATAACAAGAGGGACTCTCCCTATCTCCCTTGTTGAAAATGGGAATAATAATAAAATCAGACCAGGTCTTGAGAAACCCCCGCTCACAACTTGCGTCCAGGACTCTCTTCAAAATGGGGGACCATAACTCAACTGAGTGTTTAAAAATATCGATAGGAACCCCATCTAAACCTGGGGCTTTGCCTCCCCTACTCTGCTCAATAGCAGCGGATATTTCACTAATTGAGATACCCAAATTAACTTGGCGAAAGGTCCGGAATGACTCCTTGTCCATATCCTTTTTATCAGCTAACTTTAAAATCTCATCCGGATTATAGACTACTGAGAAAAAGTCAATCCAGGAGTTTTCGCTGATAGCAACCTCTACCCTTGCAATATTGACTTCATTAAAAAATGGTGCATTAACTGCGCGCCAGAATAGGGCACTGTCCTTGGATTGTGCAGCATTAGCCAAATTATTCCAAGCCTTGGAATTGATGTTATTCTTACAGTTATTCCGAGCTAGGTGATAAACTTTCCTACAAGTTGCCACCTCTACCGGGTCCCTTACCTTATTGTGCAACGCGGCTATGAGGCAAGAATGCGCCCTAGAACAGGCAGCATCAAACCAAGACATAGTAGTCGACCTAGAAGTATGACCTCTCCTCGGATGAGACAAACTGTCTAGAATGGTCCGGGTGATTACCTCAAAGGCTGACTAAGTATCCTCATGAGAGGTCTCTTCGTAAAGACACCTTTCGATTGAGGCAAGGGATCCCCTGACTATCTTAGCATGCGTTACCTCCGGGTCATTATGACTCCATTTGATAGCGTAGTCGTTTTGTCTGGGCATGTCACACATTTTTAACCAGGACAGTCTTTCAATCAGAGAACTGTGCGTAACCTGTGGTAAAATAATAGCAAAAAAGAGGGGAAGATGATCACTAAATCCTACAGAATGAGTGGCATAATCCGCAAACCAAGTGGCATGACTTTCAGAAGCAACAATAAAATCAATTACGGTGCCTAGCCCTCTCCCCACAAAAGTTGCACTAAACTCTACACGAGGGGAGCACATCCTGTTAACAAAGTCTAAATTAAAAGATGCCAACATATCATTCAAAGTTTCACCCCCGTCCAGATGGGAAAATGTGGGAGGAGTAACTAAATAACACCTTCCACCTCCCCAAGAGAGATGAGTTTCGATCACCCATCCGGCATCCCTGAGGGCTGGCTCCAGGCCTGCTGAGTGTCTGTGATCCCTCCAGACCTAACTTGAAAGGATGAAAGGAGCCGCCGAGGCAGAGCCCCCAACAACCAGCTCCCAGGTGCTAAGACCTCCGCCTGCGAGGACTCCGGACATCAAAGAAAGGGAGTCCTATATCAAGGGTGGCTCTGGGACGATCAAGCCAGTTGTATTCTGAGCTATCTGAGCCCTGCTGATGCTGACGCGGCTCCTTTGCAATCGAAGAGACTACCGAGCCCTGCTGACTTCGTCGCGGCTCTCCTGCAATGTGAAGAACTATCTGAGCCAGTTGCTGTTCCCTTGCAACTGAAGAGATCACCGAGCCCTGCTGACGCTGTTGCGGCTCCCCTGCAACCTTGAGAACTCTTGAGCCCTGCTGATCTGATCGCGGCTCCCCAAGACCGTAAGAACTGCAATATCCTTCCTCGAGCCCTGCTGATTCGATCGCGGCTCAGAGACTATTCTGGTCCGGCTGGACCCAAGATCACCCTGTATCCCCCAACTCGAGGATTGAGAGCTGTGCGCCGGATACTTTGAACCTTGAGACTGTCCCGCTACCCTACCCCTATCGAGACTCTTTGAGCTCTTGCTCGCCTGTGTATAAGAAACTGAGGATCTTAAAGATCCATCTTTACGTGAAGATATAAAGAATAACTTCTCTTAATCCTACGGTGTGGCGTCCCTTTGTGAAGTGGTGCTAGCGCAGCGTGTACGATTCTAGATTTGGGATACTCCCCCTGAGGGTCTCCTGCCAGTGCTCAGATGTGTTCCTAGAAGAGGTGGGTCACAGGGTGGTCAGGTGCCAAGTCTGTCCTCCCCTGGGATCGCCTCTCTAACAATGCCCACGCTCCACCCATGGAACGCCCATGCTCCTCCCATGGAACACCTACGCTCCATCCACGGAACGCCGACGCTCTACCCATGGAATGCCCACGCCCCACCCATGGAATGCCCAAGCTCCACCCATAGAACACCCACGCTCCAACCATGGAACGCCCACACTCCACCCTTGGAACGCGCACACTCCACCCATGGAACGCCCATGCTCCACCCATGGAACGAACACACTCCACCCATGGAACACCCACGCTCCACCTATGGAGCACCCATGCTCCACCCATGGAACACCCACAATCCACCCACACTCCACACATGGAACACCCATGCTAATCCCTTGAGAAACCTATGCTCCACCCATGGAATGCTGACGCGCCACCCATGGAACACCCACGCTCCACCCATGGCAGACCCATGCTAAACCCATGAAACACCTACGCTCCAACCATGGAACGCCCATGCTTCACCCATTGGAACACCCTCGCTCCACCCATAGGACACCTACACTTGACCCATGGAACAGCCATGGAATACCCATTGAACGCCCATGCTCCACCCATGGAACACCCATGCTCCACCCATGGAACATCCATGCTCCACACATGGAACATCCATGTTCCACCCATGCTCCTTCCTTGGAACACCCATGCTCCATCATGGAATGCCCACGCTCCACCTATGGACACCCACGCTCCACCCATGTAATGTCCATGCTCCACCCATGGAAGGATGATGCTCCACCCATGGAACACCCACACTCCACCCATGGAACACCCATGCTCCACCCATGTAACACCCATGCTCCTCCCATGAGACAGCCATGTTCCACCCATGGAATGCCCACGCTCCACCCATGGAACACCCACGCTCCACCCATGGAACACCCAAATTACACCCAAGGACGCCCACTCTCCACCCACAGGACAGCCATGGAACACCCAATGAACACCCATGCTCCTTCCATGGAACGCTCATACTCCACCCATGGAACACCCATAAAATGCTCATGCTCCACCCATGGATTGCCTATGCTCCACCCATGGAATGCCTAGGTCCCACCCATGGAATGCCCATGCTCCAACCATGGAGCGCCCATGCTCCACCCATAGAAAGCCAACACTGCACCCATGGAACACCCACTGTAGGACTTGGCCCTTCTGGCAGCTCCACCCTAGAAGTTTTTGTTTGTTATATGTAACCTGGGGATGGTGATTCACTTTCTGAGTGCGTGTGGTGAGAGAGGCCTGCCCTCCCATAGGAATGCATGGGGAATGTATGTGTCCCTAGTAGTTCCTGATGCGTGGGGTATGCAGGGTCAAGTCTGGTATGTGCGAGCTTGTGATATTGAATGCTGCGCAATGGTATATGCGGCATGAGTGTGTCTAGTATAGAAGTGCCACTTTTATAAGTTGGCATATTTGTGTAATTTGTGTCTGGCGTGTGATTGGCTGAGGCTGGCTGGTGAGCCTGGCTCCAAGAGTCAGGGAGGGTCTACCCCGGTGGTGAATGGAGTGTTTAGCATGCTGATATGAGGGGAGGAGTGAGCCTGGGCCTGCTTGTGGATTAACTGTCGCGCCACATTACCTAGAGGGTGAGCAGGGGTTATCTTGGCGTGTAACCCCCTGACTTGGGAGTGGTGATCTCTGACTGACTTTGGCGCAAGCCCTGGCCAGCCAGGGATCCCATTTCTAACATTGGTGGCTAGCGGTGGGATCTGGACTTGTGTTTGCGCAGTACCACAGCGATAACTGGCCTCGCTACAAAACTCTGCATTTCAAATGGTCGCAAAGAAAGGAGATTATTGTTATTTTAAAGGTTGCTAGAAATGTCAGTTCTGTGGAAAATGTGTTTCTTGTACACTGTGAGTTAGGTGTCCCTAGCTCAGGAGGGTAGTTCATGCCCTTAAATACAATGTGTTTTCTGGATTCACCAGAATGGTGGGATCCAGTGGTGGCAGCGTAATTGTGTTCAATGTGTGTGGTCCCTGTCCCTTACCTGGATTAATGGTACCTGTGCCACATGGGGCCATTTGGGAAACCAGGGGCGGTAGAAACTGTCTTACCAGTCTGGGAGGGGGTGTGTGGATGAATATTGAGTTGTGCTGAATAATGGAGTGTAAGTTCTCTGAGATAGGGAGCTTGCTGAATAATGGAGTGTAAGTTCACTGGGATGGGGAGCTTGCTGAATCAATGATAAGTGTGTCCTTCCTTCCACCACTGAATGTGTTTGATGCATCATGTGTTCCGTACATCGCTGAATGTGTTTTATGCGTCATGTGTCTTCCTTACACCGCTGAATGTGTTTGATGCATCATGTGTCCTGTACACCGCTGAATGTGTTTTATGCGTCATGTGTCTCCCTTACCCTGCCGAATGAATGTTAAGTTCAGGAAGCCCTTCTGATTGGATCGCGGCTTGCCTTGGGGAGAGCTGAACACTGAGCCCTGCTGACGTTGTCGTGGCTCATCTTGCTGAAATGATTGTTAAGTTGTATCCCGGACAAGGAAGCCCTGCTGATTGGATTGCGGCTTGCCTTGGGGAGAGCTGAACACTGAGCCCTGCTGATCTGGTCGCGACTCATCCTAGTACAAGAGGGAACTCCTGCCTGAAGAGGAGGAACCGGGTAAGCGGTATGGGGTATTGACCTACAGTGGTTGCCTGCCTGCTGAAGGAGGAGAGAAAGTCTTAGATTTTATTTTCATCATGTAGAAGTCCTGGTGCGCCAGGCATCTGGATGAAGGGTACTGCCCGCGGTTGGGGAGCCAGTAGTCGGTGTTTCCGGATCTGAACGGCCTGGCGACTGTAGCCAGTGTCCTGGCCGGTGTGTCTCCTAGGCGTACTCCTTTGGACACAGGTGGGGCTCATTCTAAAGGAAGAGACCCTGTGTTTCCCAGAAGGGGTGGTACGGGCCTAGCAGGGATCCTTAGGGTTCTTGTCTGAGTGTCGTGGTACTGCTCTGAGAGCAGGTGGAGCCCACCTTAAGTGGAAGGACCCTGTTCTACATGGGAGGGTGCGGAACTGGAAGGGGGTCAAAGGGAGTCTGACTCCTAGGCATCCGGTTAAATTAGTTCCCAGGTGGTAGACCAGTGGAGGGAGAAAGTTCCGAGACTGGTAGGAGAGTGTGTTCTGAGGGTGCTTCTCCTGCTAGAGCGCAGAATCTCAGAAGTAGAGGTAGGGTGGGGCATTCTTGCCAGTGACCTCTGGCCAGCCTGAGGGTGCGGACCCTAGGTGGAAGGAGCCGTGGTAGTTGGAGCTACACTGAGAAAGGGAGTGGAGAATGGCTATTGTGGGCCAGGGGTTACCACCTCCCACTCCGGATTGGCAGGGACCAGTGGTATCTGGGTGGCCTAGGGCCTGGTCCTAGTCGTGGACAACTAAGGAGTTCCAGTGGGGTAGCCTGGTTGAGCCTGTGTTTTTATTTTAAGTCTGTGTGTGTCTGTAGGACCCGGCCTCGTGGCGTGGTCACCCCTGACCCAGGCAGCTCCCCAAGACCCTGAACCACCCGACCCTTCCCACTATGACAGACATCTCCGACCCTTGGCTTCCCGGTCTTGTCCCCCATTTTCCTAGTACCCGAGGCCGAGGCCCCTGTCCCTGTACCTAAGATGGCCGCCCCGGCCCCAGCCAAACCTCGGCCGACGGCGCCATCCCCAGCCAGGAGGTAGAGCGCTCCCTGTGAGGGAGAGAGGGAGGAGTATCTTGGTCACAACTTCCACCTCCCCTCGAGAGATGAATTTCGATCACCCATCCGGCCTCCCTGAGGGCTGGCTCCAGGCCTGCTGAGTGTCTGGGATCCCTCCAGACCCAACTTGAAAGGATGAAAGGAGCTGCCGAGGCGGGGCCCCCAACAACCAGCTCCCAGGTGCTAATTCCTCCACCTGCGAGGACTCCGGACATTAAAGGAAGGGAGTCCTATATCAGGCGTGACTCTGGAACGATCCGGCAGTTGTATCCTGGACTACGAGAGCCCTGCTGACCGGGTCGCGGCTCCTCCTTTGCATCTGAAGAGTCCACCGACCCCTGCTGACTTTGTCGCAGCTCTCTTACCATCCGAAGAACTATCCGAGCGGCTCTCCTGCAACCGAGAAGATCACCGAGCCCTGCTGACGCTGTCGCGGCTCCACTGCTACCGAAGAAGAACACCGAGCCCTGCTGATGCTGTTGCGGCTCCCCTGCTACTTTGAGAACTCTTGAGCCCTGCTGATCGGATCGCGGCTCTCCGAAACTGTAAGACTGCGACCTTCTTGCTCGAGCCTTGCTAATACGAATGCGGCTCAGAGACTATCCTGGTCCGGCTGGACCCAAGATCACCCCGTATCCCCCAGCTCGAGGATTGAGAGCTGTGCGCCGGTTACTTTGAACCTTGAGACTGTCCCGCTACCCTACCCCTACCAAGACTCTTTGAGCCCTTGCTCATCTGTACTTGAGAAACTGTGGCTCATAAAGATCCATTTCTATTTTTGAAGAAATAAAGAATACGTTCTCTTAACCTCCCGTGTGGTGTCTCTTTGTGAGTGGTGCTAGTGCAGCGCGTACGCTTCTAGATTCGGGATCCTCACCCTGAGGGTCTCCCGCCAGTGCTCGGCTGTGTTCCTAGGAGAGGTCGGTCCCAGGGTGGTCAGGTGCGAAATCTGTCCTCCCGTGAGACCGCCCTTCTAACATTGGTGGCAAGCAACGGGATCCGAGTCCATAAATCTAGATATTGTACAGTAAGCGGCTGACGCACTACCGAACAAAGATGGCAGAAAAAAATACCAAGGGTTCCACTGAAACTGATGCAAGCACCACAGTAAGAAGATTACACGCACAGAGAACTGAAGGAATTTTGCAAGGAACGAGGAATCGCTACCAAAGGCCTGAATACGAAAGAAGATATGCAGAAAGCCCTACAAACTTAGGTCGAGTCCGAAGAAAACCTTCCCCGTCAGGTGGAGGAACTGAACAGCTGACCGACTCCGAACTCAACCCAAGAGGAGGCAGCAGCACTCTGGTACGGGGCAGCATCCCGGATGGGGGCCTCTCCCTCGGAGAACTAGCGGACAGAGAAAGGACCCGCAATCATGAACTTGAATTGGCTAAGCTCAAAATTGAGTGTGAACTGAAGGTAGCAGAAAAAAGGCTAGTGGTAGAGCAACTACGAGTACATGGAGAGTTGGAGGAAAAGAAGCTCCAACGGGAACATGAAGACAAGAGACTCCAGCTGGAGCACGAGCGCAGCCTGAAGGAGATTGAGCTCAAGGCCCGGAGCAAAGAAAACCGAACCTTGGGGGCCGAGAAGCGGTTCCCCCGACAGAACCAAAGGTCCACATCCCAAAGGATGTGGTGAGAGAATACTATAAGAACGATGATATCCAGAAATGTTTTAAGGCCTACGAAGTTGCTATGACCTCCCACCGGGTCCCGCAGAAGGATTGGGGGGCTGGGTTGTGGGGCCGATTCCTGAGCGAGGGAAGAGACACCCTGCTCGATCTACCATCCTCTACGCAGACTTCCTACAGCCACATGAAGGAGGCCCTCCAGACGAGATACGGCCTCACTCCAGAAATGTACCGCCATCGGTTCCGGGACTGCAAGAAGATTCCTGGCACTACCTGGGTAGAGTACGTAAACTTTTTCAGCAGAGCAATCGACGGGTGGGTCAAGGGCAGCAAGGTCACCACCATGGAAGAGCTAACTGACCTCATGCTCTGGGAACATTTGTCTGTGAACTGTTTTGTGGAACTCCGCCAGCATCTGCTCAACAGCAAGCTTGCCGACCCAAGGAAGCTGGCCGAGGAGGCCGATCGCTGGGTGAACACCCGGGTCCCCCGGGGCCCCGTCGTAGACTCCCCCAGAAACAATCAGGGACCTCCCCACCAGAGGGGTGGGGGGACCCAAAGTAGACAGAGGGACTCCCAGTCAGGGCCCCAGCGTAGTCCCCCCAGAGTCCAAACCTAGACCTTACCAGCCTCCTCACCAGCCAACCCTGCTCCCCCGGGCAACAGTGGGCACCGGGTCACTATCTCCTGTTACCGATGCCAACAAACCGGGCATTACGCCAGAGACCCCCTGTGTCCCATGGCCCCGCGACCCTCCACAGCAGCTCCCCAAACCAGACAGGTAGCCAATGTAGCTCTAGGGGAGGAAATAGAGGACACCGAGGAGTGGGAACCGGCCACCATGACCCTAGTCTCCCTAGGAGACCAAGAGATGATTTCCGCGGCCCCCCTACCCGATAATACCAAGAAATACCGACAACTGGTAACGGTGAACGGCCACCGGGTGGAGGCCCTTCGCGACACCGGGGCAAGTATCACAGGTATCCTTAGTCACCTAGTCAGGGAGGACCAGATCATTCCAAATGTCCTATGCCCCGTGTTGTCCACTGACAACACCAAGAGTCTATGCAAGATGGCCCTAGTACCGTTCGAATGGGGGGGAGTGACAGGAGAGTTACGAGTCGCTGTCTGGGCCTCCCAACCTGTAGACTGTCTCCTTGGCAACGACCTGGAAAGTTCCCCGTGAAGACAGGTAGAACGCAAGACCCACCTGGGCATGATGGGCCTACCTGAGTGGGTGTGCGCCACCACCCGCTCCATGTCCGCCCGACTACCCTGTCGGGGCGGTCGACACAGAGCCTCCCAGCCATCTCTCTGTAGAAGAAGATAGGAAAGACCGAACTGAGCCCACGGGCCTCTCCCCAGGAGGAGAGCCCGTCACCGACAATGAGACCTTGCATCCCGAGGCCGCACAGCTCCCTGAGCTAGACGATCTGCCCGAGTTGGTGCAGTGGCGTCATGAGGGGGGCCCCTCCCGAGAGGAGTTCTGCCGGGAGCAAGCCACTTGCCCTTCCCTGGTCGGACCCCGGCGACAGGCCGCGGCCCAAGCTGCGGGCGACCAAACTGGAACTCATTCTGTATACTGGGAGAATGGCCTCCTGTACAGTGAGCAGAAGTCTACGGAGCTAGGGTCGGGCCGGGTGCTAGTGGTACCCCTACGCTTCCGAGACTTTCTCCTGGGTCTGGCCCACAATGTACCCCTGGCGGGACACTTGGGCCAAGATAAGACCTACGATCGCCTAGTCACTCACTTTTATTGGCCCAAAATGCGAACAAACGTAGAGCCCCACTGCAAGTCGTGCCCCACGTGCCGGGCTAGTGGAAAGAGTGGAGGCGCGCGCAAGGCTCCCCTCCAACCCTTCCCGGTCATCAGTACCCCCTTTGAGCTGGTCGGAATCGACATCGTAGGACCCCTGGACCCCAGAACCTCCCAAGGTCACGATTCATCCTAGTCCTGGTGGACCATTCCTCCAGGTCCCCCGAAGCCATTCCCCTCCGCACCCTGATGGCCCCCGTGGTGGGCCGGGGGCTGATGGGAATTTTCTCCCGAGTAGGCTTTCCCCACGAGGTCATGAGTGACTGCGGCACAAACTTTATCTCAAAGTATATGATGTCCCTGTGGCAACAATGTGGAGTGTCCTACAAATTCACCACCCCGTATCATCCCCAGGGCAATGGCCTAGTGGAACGGTTTAACCGAACACTGAAGGGGATGATCATGGGCCTAGAAGAACCCCTCCGGCGCAAATGGGACGTCCTCCTTCCCTGCCTCCTATTTGCGTACCGGGAGGTCCCCCAGAAGTCCCTGGGGTTCAGCCCATTTGAGCTGCTGTAGGGCCATCCCGTTTGAGGGCCCCTTAGCCTGGTCAAGGAGGGGTGGGAGGCAGCCCCCCGGGAATCTCCCCCTGATGTGTTCCGCTACATTCTCATCCTCCGAAATCAGACACGGTAATTCCGAGAGCTGGCTGAAGCCAACCTCAAAGCAAGTCAGGAGGAAATGAAGCTCTGGTACGACCAGAATGCCACTCTGGTTGAGTTTCAACCAGGCCAGCAGGTCTGGGTGATGTCCCCGGTGAAACCCTGCGCCCTCCAAGACAAATGGACTGGCCCCTTTAAGGTTGTGGAGAGGAAGAGCCAGGTGACCAACCTGGTGGATGTCCAGCCCCCTCGGAACCCCCTTAGGGTCCACCACGTGAACCGCCTCAAGCCTCACTTCGTGCGGACGGAGTTGAGCTTGCTCTTGGCCACCGACGACGGAGCAGAAGAGGAAACAGAGCCTCTGCCTGACCTCCTGTGTGCCAAAGAGAAAGATGGCTCCGTAGACGGAGTGAACCTCTCTCCCTCCCTCACTCCTCAGCAGCGTGAGGACTGCTGCCAGCTCTTGGGGCAGTTCTCAGATTTGTTCTCCTTAGTCCCCGGAATCAACGACACCGGAGACAGCCCGCCGGTGCGACACCGAGCCTACCGAGTACCTGACAGAGTCCGGGCCTGCATCCAGGCCGAAGACTCGAAAATGCTCACCCTCGGAGTGATCGAGCCCTCCGACAGTCCGTGGGCTAGCCCAGTGGTGCTGGTCCTGAAAGCCGCGGCCCCTGGGGCTGTCCCTGAACTTCGGTTCTACGTGGACTACTGGGGGCTCAACACAGTCACCCGAGCAGACGCCCACCCCTTTCTCCGCGCAGACGAGCTCATCGACCGCCTGGAGTCTGCTCGCTACCTAAGTACCTTCGACCTGACCTGCGGCTACTGGCAAATTGCGCTCACAGAGGGAGCCAAGGAGCGGTCCGCCTTCTCCACCCCGGATGGGCACTACCACTTCCGAGTGATGCCGTTTGGGATGAAAAATGCCCTGGCCACCTTTCAGAGACTGGTGAACCGAGTCCTGGCCGGGCTGGAAGAGTTCAGCGCCGCATATCTGGACGATATTGCGGTGTTCAGTTCCCAATGAAGTGACCACCTCCGGCACCTCCGGAGGGTGTTGCTAGCCCTGCGCCTGGCGGGCTTGATGGTGAAAGCCAGCAAGTGCCAGTTTGGGCAGGGGTCAGTGACCTACCTAGGCCACCAGGTCGGAAGTGGGCAGGTCGCCCCTCTCCAACTGAAGATCGATGCCATTTTGGCCTGGGAGCCACACACCACCCAAACCGAGGTCCAAGCCTTCCTAGGCCTCACCGGTTACTACCGGAGGTTCATAAAGAATTATGGCAGCATAGTGGGCCCCCTCACAAAATTGACATCCAATAGGCAGCCCAAACGCGTGCACTGGACCCCCTTTTGCAAAAAGACGATCGACGCCTTGAAGACCGTGATGTGTACTGCCCCCATACTCCGAGCCCCGGACCACTCCAAAGAGTTTTTGATCCAGACCGACGCTTCCGAACATGGCATCGGGCTGTACTGTCCCAGCTCAACGAGGAAGGCATAGATCAGCCAGTAGCATTCATCAGCAGAAGGCTACTACCCCGAGAACAGAGATGGAGCACCATCGAATGAGAAGCGTTCGCAGTAGTCTGGGCCCTCAAGAAACTCCGACCCTACCTATGCGCAGCCCATTTCCGAGTGCAGATAGATCATCAACCCTTACGGTGGCTCATGCATATTTATTTATTTATTTATTTACAAGCTTATATAGCGCTGGAATCGACTCCATCAGGAGTATCTCTGCGCTTTTGGGCCAGTCAACAAATACAGAAAAGAACACTAATAAGGATTAGATCTCATTTTTAAATAAGACAGTTTTGAGGAGTTTTCTAAACTGTATGTGAGAGGTGCAGAGCCTGAGATTTAAGGGGAGTCGATTCCATAGAATGGGTCCTGCTACGGACAGTGCTCTGCCTCCGTGTCTGGTCTTTTTGACACGAGGAACCACCAGTTGGTGGCTTGTGCTGGATCTAAGTAACCTAGACGGGATGTAGGGAATACATTTCTGTTGCAGGTAGGTAGGGCCCTGTCCATTTATGTTTTTATGTATTATACAACAGATTTTAAATTTTACTCACTGTCGTATGGAGAGCCAATGGAGTTTTTGTAAAAGAGGTTTGGATGCTGTTCTTGGAGGGGCATTCAGAACTAGGCGCGCCGCTGTGTTCTGGACTACCTGAAGTCTGGCCAACACTCCCTCGTTGGCAGATAGGAGCAGGCCGTTGCAGTAGTCAATACGACTTAGAACCAGGGTTTGCACTAAGGTCTTCCTAAACGTGTCAGGCAACAGAGGGAAAATTTTTCGTAGCATGCTGATGACATGGAAACATGAACCTGCAACAGTGTTAGTGTGTTGCTTTAATGACAAATCCTGATCGAGGCGGATCCCCAGGTTTTTCACAACCTGTTTGGGTTCTGGGACCACACCAAGATCAGAAGGCCACCAATCTGGAGCCCATAGAAGCTTGGCTTCGCCAAATAGCATGAGTTCTGTTTTGCTAACGTTGCACTGCAGATAGTTAGTGGACATCCACTGTGCAACGGCCTTCATACCAGCAGAAAAGGAGTTTTTTATTTCAGTGGTGAGAGTTTCAAAAGGGAAGAGGAGCTGCGTGTCGTCCGCGTAGGATACGGGGATGAAACCAAATCTTCGCATCACTCTTGCCAGGGGAGCCACATAAATGTTAAAGAGTGTTGGGCTCAAACAGGAGCCCTGTGGCACCCCTTTTGAAATCTCCACCTCTGCTGAGCGGTGAGCACCCATGGTGACAGTCTGGGTGCGCTCAGTTAGAAAACTCCTTATCCAATCAAGGGCTCTGTTCTTAACTCCTACGTTCGACAACCGGTCAATAAGGATGTTGTGTGACACGGTGTCGAACGCTGCCGACAGATCTAGTAACACTAGAATCACGGAGTAGCCTTTGTCTTGAAGCATATGTAAGTCATCGGTGACAGACAAGAGGGCAGATTCCGTGCTGTGTTTCGGCCTAAACCCAGATTGGGAATAGTCAAGGCCTCCATTGTTTTCCACATACTGTGAAAGATGTTGATTTACATGTTTTTCAGTCAGCTTACCCAAAAAAGGAAGCAGAGATATGGGCCTAAGGTTTGTTAGTTCAGTCCATGGAATAGCGGCATTTTTTCTAATAGGCCTGACTAACGCCTGTTTCCATTGTCTTGGGACAGTGCCTGTTCCAAGAGAAAGATTAATGAGTTTTTCCATAGTGGGGCCTAATACCTCCAGCAAAGAGGGCATAAGTCTGGCAGGGATGGTATCATTAGGACTACCACTTTTAATTTGAATGGTGAGTGCTGACAGCTCCTTAGAAGTTATAGGGGGAAAAATATCCAAAGAATGGTCATTATGGTTACTCTCTATTTCATATGAAGCAAAATCTGCCTCACAAGTCATGATTTTGTTAGAGTGCATGATTTTCGTATAGATCAGATCTATCTTGTTAGAGAAGAATTGGGATATCTCATCACAAAGCTTTTGAGATGAAATGTCAGGACTTTCGCTAGCTGTTGGTTTGACAAAGGACTGTAGTATTTGGTACAAAACCCTGGGAGAATTATCTGCTTCAGAGATAAGAGATGTTATATGTGTTTTCCTAGCAGTGCGAATAGCTTTGTGGTATGTGCTTAAAGATTCCCAATAGATGCTCCTATCAGTATCTAAGTGAGAGCATCTCCACTTTTTCTCTAACTTCCTAGCTGTTAGTTTTAATTTCCTAAGATTGTCAGAGAACCACACTTCCTGTTTTTTTGCTGGCCGTGGATTACATTTTTTCATGGGGGCTACAGCATCTATGGCAGATATTAAGGCTTTTTCGAATTTATTAAGGGCATTTTCTATCTGATCCATTGAGGTGAGAGATGGTTCAATGTATTTATTCGAAAAGGCAGTTTTGTTTACTTTATGCCATTGTCTTCGTACACTAGGAAGAGACATTGACCCATGAGAGACAGGTTTTGGGTAAGGGGTATGGAACTCAATAATAAAGTGGTCGGTCCAGCTGACTTGGGTGGGAGGGGAACAAATAACTGTAGAAAAATTAGCTAAAATAAGGTCTAGGGTATGCCCGGCTAAGTGAGTTGGGCCCTCATTGCATTGTTTCAGTCCTAATAGGAGAAGATCGTTGAGAATAGATTGTGCTTCTGTGCAATTTTTCAGCTCACTATGTATATTAAAATCTCCAATTAAAAGGAAATCTCTGTCATTACAGACATAAGGTGCGAGAGTCTCAAGTAAAATATTCGAGAAGTTAGTAGTGGGTCCAGGAGGGCGATATACTAGAGCACCCATTCTTGTGTGTTTAGGGGATGAGGCAGTTTTAAAAATAAGTATTTCAATATCCTGCGTACATAGTTCTGCTACTATAGTGCAATTGATTTCTTGTTTGTGAATGATCGCAATCCCCCCACCAGTTTTAATGGGGCGATCTAATCGTAGAATTTTATATCCCGTAGGAATGGCCAGAGCGATAGCAGGGGTTGAGTGGGGCTTGAGCCATGTCTCAGTGCAAAAGCAGAAGTCTGGCTGAATGGTGGAAATGAGATCCCACACCTTGGATGTATGTCTAGGTAGGGATCTTAAGTTGCAGAGAATATTTTTCCCTCCAGTATGACTGGCGGTGTTTACAGTTTTATCCTTCACTCTAGGGAGGGAAGGACATACTGAGGCGTTTCCCTCAACATCGACTTCCTGACATTGGGTGGTAAATACCGCTCTGCATTGAGTGCAAGCGAAAGGACCCTCAAGCGAATAGTTAGTGTCCACACTACAGGCATGTGTAGGACTCACTTGTAAATTCCGAAGTGTTGTTGAAGAGTAAGTTATTCTGGAGGACTGTGGGTTGTGCATGATGTGCCAGATTTTCGCCAAGGCCCCTGGTCCCGTCCTGTCGCGGATGGGCGCAGACGGGCAGGTCTTTGGCTCGTCTTAGGCGCAGACTTAGGCGCCACCCTGCGTGCAACCGCTGCGCGCTAGAGCCGACGAGTGGCTAAATAGCCCTGTGTCCTAGAAGGCTAGAGCGCTAACCGCTCGACTCGAGCTTTCAGGAAGTGCCTGGGCGTGTCACTCTGGCTCTTACCTGTCCCGCCCTCCGCTCAACGGTATTGGCTACCGAGTCGGACCGGGGCGGGCAGGCTGCAACATTGAGCAGAGACTTGAAAAACGAGCCTGAATGACCCTTGCAACTTCAGAGATCGTGACTGCGCAGTAAGTGCGTGTTTAAAAAAATATTAAATCGATTTTACACAGAGGAACAGGTTTTAAAATCCGGTATCAATTTTAAAAAGAAGCAGCATAACAGAGAGCTAAATTAGGAGAGAACAAAGCCAGCAGAGTCTTCTCTGAGGGGGGAGAACCCCAAACTGCTGCGATGGTCAATCTCCCTCCAGGGGATGGACTTCACAGTAGAGCACTGCCCTGGTACCGACCACGCCAACGCTGATGGCCTCTCCAGGTTCTTCCGCCTCAGCGAGGAGAATCCCCAAGAGGATGGGTAGTTCTCCCTGACTTTCAGCTGGGGGGACACGTGTTGGACTCTGCCTCGTGGCGTGGTCACCCCTGACCCAGGCAGCTCCCCAAGACCCTGAACCACCCGACCCTTCCCGCCATGACACACATCTCCGACCCTGGGCTTCCCGGCCTCGTCCCCCATTTTCCTAGTACCCGAGGCCGAGGCCCCTGTCCCTGCACCTAAGAAGCCGCCCCGGCCCCAGCCCTACCTCGGCCGACGGCGCCATCCCCAGCCAGGGGGTAGAGCACTCCCTGTGAGAGAGAGAGGGAGGAGTAGCTTGGTCACACCTTCCATCTCCCCTTGAGAGATGAGTTTCGATCACCCATCCGGCCTCCCTGAGGGCTGGCTCCAGGGCTTCTGAATGTCTGGGATCCCTCCAGACCCAACTTGAAAGGATGAAAGGAGCCGCCGAGGCGGGACCCCCAACAACCAGCTACCAGGTGCTAAGACCTCCGCCTGCGAGGACTCCGGACATCAAAGGAAGGGAGTCCTATATCAGGCGTGGCTCTGGAATGATCCAGCAGTCGTATCCTGGACTACGAGAGCCCTGCTGATCTGGTCGCGGCTCCTCCTTTGCAACCGAAGAGACCACCGAGCCCTGCTGACTTCGTCGCGGCTCTCTTACCATCCGAAGAACTATTCGAGCCCTGCTGACGCTGTCGCGGCTCTCCTGCAACCGAGAAGATCACCGAGCCCTGCTGACGTTGTCACGGCTCCACTGCTACCGAAGAAGATCACCGAGCCCTGCTGATGCTGTTGCGACTCCCCTGCTACTTTGAGAAGTCTTGAGCCCTGCTGATCCGATCGCGGCCCTCCGAAACTGTAAGACTACGACCTTCTTGCTCGAGCCCTGCTGATTCGATCGTGGCTCAGAGACTATCCTGGTCTGGCTGGACCCAAGATCACCCCGTATCCCCCAGCTCGAGGATTGAGAGCTGTGCACCGGATACTTTGAACCTTGAGACTGTCTCACTACCCTACCCCTACCAAGACTCTTTGAGCCCTTGCTCGCCTGTAATTGAGAAACTGCGAATCATAAAGATACATTTCTATTTTTGAAGAGATAAAGAATACGTTCTCTTAACCTCCCGTGTGGTGTCTCTTTGTGAGTGGTGCTAGTGCAGCGCATACGATTCTAGATTCGGGATCCTCACCCTGAGGGTCTACTGCCAGTGCTCGGCTGTGTTCCTAGGAGAGTTGGGTCCCAGGGTGGTCAGGTGCGAAATCTGTCCTTCCCTGAGACCGCACTTCTAACAGTGTCTTATGGATCAACGTGGCGTAGAACCAGAGGGTGTCCCTGCAGTGCGGGCCGCGTCCGTGTTCTATCGCCCAAAGCAGGGAAGTCCATCACAGTGTTGATTGGCCTACCCTGCGTTTTGGCTGGAAGGGGTAGTGTTGGATTTGACCCTTCTGGCAGATCCACCCCAAAAGTTTTTGCTTGTTATATGTAACCTGGGGATGGTGATTCCCTTTCTGAGTGCGTGTGGTGAGAGGGGCCTGCCCTCCCATAGGAATGCATGTGGAATGTATGTGTCCCTAGTAGTTCCTGATGCGTGGGGTGTTCAGGGTCAGATCTGGTATGTGCGAGCTCATGAGATTGAATGCTGCCCAATGGTGTATGCGGCATGAGTGTGTCTAGTGTAGAAATGCCACTTTTAGAAGTTGGCATATTTGTGTAATTTGTGTCTGGCATGTGATTGGCTGAGGCTGGCTGGTGAGCCTGGCTCCAAGAGTCTGGGAGGGTCAACCCCGGTGGTGAATGGAGTGTTTAGCATGCTGATGTGAGGGTAGGAGTGAGCCTAGGCCTGCTTGTGGATTGACTGTCTGGTTTGAGTGTCCTGAATGAGACTGGGTTTTCCCCACACAATGCTGGCTCCACCCCCTGGAGTGCGTCTGATGTTCCTAGCCTGGCCAGTGAATGGAATCCCTTATAACCAGTTTTAGCTGGTTCTCACACTGCCTGCCCCTTTAGACAAAGGATGTTGGGTATAAAAGGGTGCTGTGACACTCAAAAAATGTTCTTGTTTCTGACTTGAATCCTGCCAGGGGTGTGCTGCTGCTTGGGCTCAGGGGAAGGCTTGCCTCCCTGAGCCCTGCCCAGCCCCTGGATCCCTGATGGATGTCTGGAGGACTTCTGGAGGAACCCCTCTGCCTTGCTGGGCTGATTGGGGGACTTTGCTTTGGACTTTGCTGCATCCCCCGAAGAACTCTGCTACTTGCTATTGCCCTAGCGCCTGAGAGCGCTTTTCATTGACTCCTGGTGCTTGAGAGCGCTATTTGTGTGCCTAGCGCTGGGAAGCACTGTTATTACCAAGCCGGTGCCCACCCCGCATTTGCCCCGTGCTTATGAAGGTCTCTGAGCCCCCAGCGAGTGCCTACCTTGCTTTATTCCCCGTTTTCACCGCCGCTGGCCCGGGACCCCTCGTGATGTCTGCCCTGGCCGCGCTGTGACTGGCTGCTGGCCCTAGATTCCCGAGTGACGCCTTGCCCGGGGCCGTGCCTTGATTGGCTGCCAGCCCGGGATTTCCCAAGTGACGCTGTCCCCGGGCCGTGCCGTGATTGGCTGCCAGCCCGAGGACTCTGAAGTCCGGCCCCCCGAAAGTCCGAAGAAGCAGGTAGCGGCGGGAGCCTACTCCGTGCTCCTGCGTTACCCTGAGATGCCGCCGACCCCCCCGGGGCTCCCGAGAGTGAGGGAGAGCCCTGGAGAGCGAGAGGAGGCCGGCAGAGGAAAGGAGAGACCGCCGCACCAGAACCGGTGAGTGCTGCAGCGAGAGAGAGGAGAGGCGGGACATCGGGGCACATTGCCGGTGCCCGCCCCTCCCCTCCAGCAAATCCTTTTGTTGGGCCCATAGGCCCGTGGGGCCCAGATCGATGTCGGGTCCCCCAAGAGGAACTCCACCTACCGCCCATTGTTCTCTAGCCCCAAGAGGCTCCAGTGCCAGTTTGTCCTTCAAACGCGAGAGGCTCCAGGTGTCCCTATTGTTCTAAAGAGCCTGAGAGGCTCAGTGGTGCAGTGCTTCATCGAGAGTCCCCCGAGAGGGACTCCACCAACCCCCCTGTTTATTCCTGAGCCCGAGAGGCTCAAAGGGGCCCAGTTGTTTCTCGAGCCCAGAGAGGCTCCACCTTCTGCCTAATTGAGTCGAGCCGGTGAGGCTCCAATGTTATCCCCCCCCTTCTCAGTATCCCCTACAGCTGCCCAGCACTTCGTGGGCAGCTGCCATGTGTAGGTTTGTTCCGGGCTACCTGCAGCCCATCCTGACATTGAGACTTTGGGGCGTCCTAGCCCATAGAGACCAGTTGGCCTGTTGAAAGTTATTGGCTAATGGTTATGTGATTCCTGAGAGTTATTATGTATGGTGCCTCTGATGTGTTATGTGCCTTGTCATTCCTTCAATCCTGAATATCCTGTGCCTCATGTATGTTGCTGCTGGTTAGAGTGAGTTCTAATGCTAGTTCTATGAAGCTCCCAGTTGTTATATGTTCTAATGCCAATTCCATCAAGTGCATATTCCTAGCAGCGGCCCCTTGGCCCTGCCTTGTACATAGTCCCTTGTAAATCCTGCCCGTGCCTCTGGCACTTTGTAAAGTGTGTGTTCCTATCTAACGTGTTCTTTTTAATACAAAGACTATTTTCATATATACCTTGTGTGGAGTTCCTTTTGTGGGGGGCCCTGATGGGTGCGTGCACAAATACTTAACCTACATAGCCTCCGAGTTTAGCCTTGCTGCTCGCGCCACGTTACCTAGAGGGTGAGTAGGGGTTATCTTGGCGTGTAACCCCCTTGCCCTGACTTGGGAGTGGTGATGTCTGACTGACTTTGGCGCAAGCCCTGGTCAGCCAGGGATCCCATTTCTACCACCCACGCTCCAATCATGGAATGCCTATGCTCCACCCATGGAACGCCCATGCTCCACCCATGGAACACCCATGCTCCACCCATGGAATGACCATGTTCCACCCATGGAACTCTCACACTTCACCCATGGAACTTTCACACTCCACCCATGGAATGCCCACGCTCCACCCATGGAAAGCCCACGCTCCACCCATGGAATGCCCACACTCCACCCATGGAATTCCCACACTCCACTGATGGAATTCCCACACTCTACTCATGGAAAGCCCACACTCCACTCATGGAACACTCACTCTCCAACCATGGAACACCCAGCGCTCCACCTATGGAATGCCCACGCTCCACCCATGGAACACCCACGCTCCACCCAGGGAACATCCACGCTCCACCCATGGAACGCCCATGCTCCACCCATGGAACAGCCATGCTCTACCCATGGAACGCCCACGCTCCACCCATGGAACGCCCATGCTCCACCCATGGAACAGCCATGCTCTACCCATGGAACGCCCATGCTCCACCCAAGGAATGCCCATGCTCCACCCATGGACTGCTCATGTTCTACCCACGGAATGCTCACGCTCCACCTATGGAACGCCTTTGCTCCACCCATGGAACGCCTTTGCTCCACCCATGGAAGGCCCACACTCCACCCATGGAACGCCCACACTCCACCCAATGGAACACCCACTCTTCACCCATGGAATTCCCACGCTCCACTCATGGAATGCCCATGCTCTACCCATTGAACACTCACTCTCCAACCATGGAACACCCAACGGTCCACTTATGGAACACCTATCCTCCACCCTTGGAACGCCCACACTCCAACCATGGAATGCCTACGCTCTACCCATGGAACGCCCACGCTACACCCATCGAACGCCTATTCTCCACCCATGGATTGCCCCGACATGGAACGCCCACGCTTCACCACTGGAATGCTCACGCTGCACCCATGGAACCCCCACGCTCCACCCATGGAACGCCTATTCTCCACCCATGGAACGCCCATGCTCCCCCCTTGAAGCGCACACGCTCCAACCATGGAACACCCATGCTCCACCTTTGGAATGCCCACACTCCACTCATGGAACGCCCATGCTTCGTCAAGTTTGGTATGTGCGGACTCATGTGATTAAATGCTGTGCGATGATGTGTGCGGATTTATTGTGTCCGGTGTGGAAGTGCAACTTCTAGAAGTTGGCATGTCTGCGTAGTAAAGGTGAATTCCCTGTCTGGCTTGTGATTGGCTAGGGCTGGCTGGTGTGCCTGGCTCCAAGAGTTAGGATGGGTCTGCCTGGTGGTGAATGGGAGAGGGGCTGAGCACAACAAAGTGCTCCAGAACCAGCTGCGACTGGTCCTCCCCCTGCCCTGCAGCCTGAGACAAAGGATTTATATGTATAAATAGGAACTGTGATCCCTATGAAAAATGTTCTTCCTGATCCTAACTTAGAGGGGGCCTGCTGCTGCTGCTGGGCACCAGGAGGACCACCTCTGGGGACTGCCTCCATGCCTGGAGGGCCCTGTGAGCTGGCCCCTGGGCCCAGCCTTTGCCCCCCACCTTCATTCCTTTTCAGACTTTTTCCCTGGACCTTTGGGACTTTAGTGGCCTGCCAGCGCCTGGGGAGTGCTGGCCTCTCCCTCAAAAATATTGCGTTGCGCCGCTGGTGCAGCGATCCCTATCTCGAGGATTCCCCGGTGTGGGGCTCCCCCTTTGCTGATTTACGGTGCGGTGCCCACCCTGCTTATTTGCCATTTTTCCACATCCCTAGACGGTGCCCATCCCGCCAGGGACAGCGTGCCCCTTTTTAATAGCCCTAGCGGGTGCCCACCCGCCAGTGATTTGGTATTCTAACGGGTGCCTACCCCGTATTTTGCCCGAGAAATTCACTGCCATCGGCCTGGGCCGCTGTCGTCATCCGGGGAGCAGCGCTGTGATTGGTGCCCCGCATGAGAGGAAAACCGCAAGCCGACAGGAGCCCACCCCGTTTTCCAATGCGAGAAAAGAAGCCTGGACTGAGGCCTGCGGGGCCCTGAGGTACCGGAGACAGCCCCGCGACCCCAGAGAAATCGGAGCGGTACATGCTCCCTGTCCGCCACCCAGCCACCGAGAAGACAGAGCCTCCAGCCAGAGCTCCGGTGAGTGGGGTGGGTTGGGAGCCTACATAGAGGGACTCTGCCCCGCTCCTGCACTGACGGGCATATTTTCTCAAAGGGGCCATTGACTTGTTGAGTCCCCGGAGCGGGACTCCAACCTCTGGGGGCATTTTGAAGCTAGAGCCCACGAGGCTCCAACGGGATTGGGCAACATTCTTAGTCAGAGCCCACAAGGCTCCACGCAAATTGGGGGCATTTCAGAGGGTATAGTGGCCCCGGATGGCAGCGGGCCGCTCCCCCAGTGTGGCAGCATTGTTGCTTTCGAGCCCACAAGGCTCCTGAGGGCTAAGCATGGGCGGAAAATCCGTTCCGCTGATGGATTTTGTGGATTTTCGGTAAATTCGCATTCTGCGAACGCTCGCGAATTTACCGGAAATCCGCAAATTTGCACGCAGCGGATTTTTTTTTCTTGGTGATACAATTTTGAGGTGTGCAGCGTACACTTACCGTCATTCAGCGTTTGCCGAGTTGTTTTTCTCAATATTTTGCGAGTGCTGCGCCATTTTGGATCTTGCTGCGGGATCCCGCGGGAGTTTGGCGACCGCGATTACATAATCGCGGCTTGCCACCTTGCACAGCACGCATCGCGAGAGTTCGTAATTGCGAACATGTAGATGCGGCGAGCAGCAACAATCTCGCACTCGCGGAATTACAAAATTTGAAATTCTGCCCAAGAAATCCACCAGCAAGCAGCATAAACCTTCTGAAAATGATGATTTTTATCAGAATAACTCCTCAGGTTGACATTTGCCTGCACTTTTTTTTTCAAGGAGTCCATTTTGGGGTGGGGGGGTGAGAGGAAGGAAGTGCCCCACAGTCTCCAACTTCCTGTTCCTGTCCAGCAGGCTCCTCTCAGTACTTTCTTCATGTGCTGGTCACTTTCATTCGGATTCATGACCTGGAAGGATTACTTTTTGTGGATGCTGCTGGATATTTGGATTTGAGGCCTTTTTGACTTTCTTTGGATCACTTTTGGATTAGAAATTTCACAAGTAAGTTTGTTTGGGGCATTACAGTTGCTGCAACTAAAATTTTGGAATTTTCGATTTTTGGGCTGTTGTTGGGGCCTTTTGTCCAGGGGTACTCAGTGGTGGATGGACTGAGTCTTTCTGTGTGGTCTCTTTAATAAAAACATAATGGGGGGCCTTTATAACATGGGATTGTGCTGGTTTTTCTGTGTTTTTCGATTTTTTTGGGCAGTTGTTGTGGCCTTTTGACCAGGGGTAGTGAGTGGTGCATGGGCCTAGTCTTTCTGTGGGGTGTCTTGAATTTAAACATCATGGAGGGCCTTGATGGCATGGGATTGTGCTGATTTTTCTGTGTTTTTCGATTTTTTGGGCTGTTGTTGTGGCCTTTTGAAAGGGGTAGTGAGTGGTGCATGGGCCTAGTCTTTCTGTGGGGTGTCTTGAATTTAAACATCATGGAGGGCATGGATGGCATGGGATTGTGCTGATTTTTCTGTGTTTTTCGATTTTTTGGGGTGTTCATGGGGACAGGCCATGTGGGTGGGGGCCATTTTGAGTGCTGGTACAGGCAGGCCAGATTGTCAGAAAAGATTCCCCTTTGGGTGAACTATAAAACTAATATTAGTTAGAAAACACACAATCAAAATCAAAACATATATCACAACTTAGGAGCAGCAAATGATGTAACCGATACAGTCATACAAAAGAATGTACATTTTATTTTGATATATTAAAAACAGGGTTAAAAACAGATTAAAAAAACAATATACAATATGTAATGGGACAAAACATAAGGAAAATAATTCCTAATTCATCAGAGGGAGATACAATAGTCCTCAATATTATATAGGATCACACTCCAGATGTATAGTTGGTCACTTTGAAAGGAGTTCTTTGTCCAATGACTTAATGTATTTCCACCCAGCAAAGCATTGACGCATTTCGGTTATGGCAAGTATTGATTCAGGGCCAAAAACCTTCCTTAGGAAATAACAATTGAATCCCACTATAACCATGTATCTTTAGTAAGGTCAAATAAACACAGCGTTGGTGCTGCTGTTTTGTTCAGCTAACTTCAGCTACCATCTGGTGCCTCTCTTTGTTACTTGTAGTGTACGTAGAAATACATTACACTATCTCATCAGCAATGTTAGAATTACGTTGTTCGTCTTTAACGTATTCAACTTATTCAGTCCTATCTGTAGCTAGGTATTCAGTCCTATCTGTAGCTAGACTGCCTGCAGTCTGCTAGTAATGATAGTGAACGGTCCGATGGGGTTCTGCCTCCGAAAGGTGCCGTTATCACAAGGAGCTAGAACCCCATCGGACCGTTCGCTATCATTACTAGCAGACTGCAGGCGGTCTAGCTATAGATAGGACTGAATACGTTGAATACGTTCAAGACGAACGACGTAATTCAACATTGATGAAGGGAAAACGGGAGTTATGACCTAGCTGCACACTGCGTTTGGACCGAAGGCCGATAAATATTATAAGTATGAGATTTTCCTTTTTGGCTGTTTGAGGGTGTTGTGCTTTTTTGCGGGTGGGTTGGCGGGTCTTGGGGAAATGCTGGGAAGGTCTAATACCGGATAGAAGTGGTTTGGACAAAATCCATGAGGGAAAAGTTCTTGCTGTTTCTGACATTTCGCTAAATGTAGCGTTTTCGGGGACCTGTTTGGGGGGCTTCCTGGTGTTTGTGGGTGGGTTTTAGGGTCTGGGAGCACTGCTGGCTATGGATACTTTTGATTGCAAGAGGTTTGAAGCAAATCCATGGTGGCAGAGGGGAGTTAGGGCCTAGCTGCAGAGCGCACGCGGAGTGATTTTGGAAATAGCCACGAAAATGACCACGTCCCCTTTTTTGTACTTTTGCTTTTTGGCTGTTTGGGGGTCTTGTACTAGTTTTCGCCTGGATTGACAGCTCTGGGGCCATTTTGCTCTCAGATGTTGCCAAAGGCACGGAGATACTCCTCAGGGAGTCGATTCCTAGCGCGATACAAGTTTGCAAATAAATAAATAAAATAAATAAATACACCCACACATGAATGACGTACTACTACTAAACTAAACTTATTAAGAGAGGTAGGGAGTGTCCACCGTGTTAACCGGATATATGCTGTGCTTGCAGTTGCAATACAAACTACTGCTACTATTCATGGTAGTATTTGGACAAAATTACAACTTCTTTTTCTTGCCTTTCCTACACTGGAACGGACGTGCGGGTGAGGTGTTACATGCTCTTCAAAGTAACACTTAGTTCATCCAGTGACCGTCTACTCTCTTTAGATACACATATGCTATCTAAGAGTCAGATAGTACCATGATCCAGGCATCCATCCATTCAAAGTATATGCACACATACAGTTTCTGTTTCACCCACCCAGGCTGTTCTCCTTCCACCCATCCTTGCTTCGTCATTCACCCAGCCATGCACCATACCATATTCTTTCCTTCCCAGCCACATCGGGGACCAAGCAAACATATATCATTCTTCTTTGCCAGTCATCATTAAATTTCTCGTCCTTCCACACTTACTTACACCCTTCTTTCACTTTTCGTTCATCCCATCCATCAAGTTCATCTCAGATCTGATTGGGATTCTTCTCGCCAAAAACTTTGCAGCTAAGTCGAAGTACATTTAGAGGAGGCTACTACCTGGTTGATTTATAATACACCCCTGCAGAAAGCACACTCTGCAGTCTTCAATCTCAATAAGTAAGGAATATATAGCTTACCTCTGCCCGCCACCACCGTGTGAACCCTCACAGGCACATTGGTGTCGTCCGGCACTTGCATCGCTGCCTCCACCCCAGAAGTGTTCTCCTCCTCCAGCACCACCACCTCCGCGCTGGCCCCGCCACCAGATGTTCCACCTACAAAGTACATTTAAGAAGGTTAGAATACACCACTCACTACTATATAATATTTGGTCTAGGAATAAAGAAATGTGAAAAAAACAGAAAACAATGTAATAATTTGTGACTGTCTTCTCTAAAGTAAAAATGTCCCTTTTTCCAGGGAAGGCTGTTGTCTTGCTGCACTTTTTGGCACAACTGATGAATGTTTGCTTTTTATTTTTAACACGCACCACTTTTTCTCCTTACAGACAGAAGCTTGACTTCTAAGAACACGAGCAAGATCAAGTTCAAACCAGGTGAGAGCTCGGCTCGACCACAAGAAATGTGTTCAATTATTCGTCAGCACTAAGCACTTTTCCATTTTCAGTTAAACGTTTAGTTTTATGACAAACTTGATTTTAATAAATGTGTTTACTTTTAATAAAGCTTTTAAACTTAAATAGACTCTGTGGTTTTTGGTCCTCCAGACTAGAGTGGCTGAGCTAAAGGCTTTGCAATTTTTGCAAGCATGAGTCCGTGCCTCTGACACTTCTTGACTCTGACTCCGTACTCTTGTCCTGCGTTGGATAATCATCATTGGGGATCAATCATCGGTGACTTTGGGAGCTAAATGACTCTGCCACACTATCTAGTCAGTAAGGAGATTGGGGGTTCAACTACAAAGTCTGTTATCACTGAGGTATGTGGAAAGTCTAACAGCGCCTAATATCATTGATAAGCTAAGCAATGCATTATTTAGTGTCCATAGTTCTGTTTGTGGAGATTTGTCCCTGCAACAGTAGTAGAATGGATTGTCCTCCTATCCAAACCAAAAGTAAAGTAGTATCCTATTCTTTTTTGGTGGTCATTCACCTTTTTATTGTTGGCAATTGTCAAAGCATAAACATTTAGAAGACTTGAAAAGACATTATGGGCAATCCCAGAGGACTGCACTCAGTGCATAGAGCTATTGCTGACTAGAATAGGAGTCCAATGGAATTGCCGAATGTGCAATCTTAGTTAGCTACACAGACAGACTAATAAGAATAATCTAGTAATACCACAGGGAGTCATAGTCGAGGCAGAATAAGAATTTAGATACAGTCTACAAGAAGATCAAAGACGATTTAGAAAAAATCGAATGAGGAACGCTAGGAAAAAATAGGTACTCTATATTAAAATTAAAACTTGCCGGAGCCAGCAAAGGAGCCCTCGCCTGCCCGATCCTGGCCTGCATCCTGTTGAACAGCAGCCTCCTCCTCCTGTGTCCTCTTGCCCCTGGGGGGAGCTGATGTACAACATGAAAGAAAGAAAGACCAGAAAACATGGATGATATTAGTCAACCAAATCAAACATTTCAAAAGAACAATAACAAAATATTTTGGCAAAATAGCAAATAGACAACTGTTCCACGGGATATATTGACCGATCTCATGTGGTCTACTACATTAGTATTGCTTGATTGGCACGCAAAGCGACAGACAAAGTCCATCGTGATTGCAGATCAACGACAACACTAAAAAGTTTCCTACTACATTAACCAGTCATTAAAATACTCAAACTATCAATCCACCACCACTACTTCTTCTTATCGCCATGTGTACAAAGGAAGGACTGGACTTGAGTCTGTAGGGGCTGATTTAGAAGCCCCTTGCGGCTCTTTTGCTCCATTGTTGCGTGACTTTTGTGACGCAGTGGCAGAACAAAAGAGGCACCATGGTGCGGCGTATATTAACAACGTGACCCATATGGGAGATGCATCACGTTGTAAGGCCCTGCGCCATATGGGGGCGGTCCGGCACAAGGGAGGGCGTTCCTGCGCAGGAACACATCCTAAAAGTGGCTGAGGGAAATCTACAAGATTTCAATCAGTCACTTTGAGGACAATGATGCGTGACTCAAACCCTGCGCCTGCTTGAAGCAGACGTACAGCTTGACGCAGCATTGGGGAGATAGGGCACCCCAGAGCATTGCTGGAGCTGCGCCATCGTTGCGACGCAACTCCAGCAATGCACCGCCTTTACTGCACAGATGCGTAACGCTTTGGTGACGTTTTGGGCCCATGGTGCGCCGCATTGTAAATACGGCGCACCATGGGTGGTGGTGGCGTGGCGCACAATTACTGGCGCATCCCTGCTACTTTGCAGGGATGCGCCGGTAATTAAAAATCTGACCCTTAGAGTCTAGCATTAAGCAGTTCTTTAAACTACACTCATACATAATTTCACAGGCCAATGAAATGAACACAAAATCGAAAACAAATAAGCATAGTAGCAACGCTACTGAGAAGGAGAGCAGTGCACCTGAAATGCACAGAACATTTTGAAATATAATTTACCTACAATGTAATCAGCCGCATTAATGCTCTTGGTGAAAAAAAAAACAATTGCAATATAATAACCCACAGAGTAGGAGAAAACAGAGTAGTAAAGTAATAGCTACTACTACTCACCAAGCCCAGGGATCTCAAGGCCGAGCAGGTCGAGAAGATCGCGTTCCCAGTCCAGGAGATCCGTCCAACGGTGGGTGGCCTGGTTGTAGATGCGCCGGACCCGAGAGTGTTGGTACATGGCCCGGCACACCTTCTCCCACCGCTTCCGGCGCTCCTGGATCCCGTACCTGTGAGCGATCTTGCCGCCTGCCATGATGGTCCTGGGGAGGCGGCGCTGAACATAAAAAATTAGTGCGGCCACCTCCTCCGGGCTGAAGATCTCCCGGGGTGCGACCTGCACCCCCTTCAAACGCCCGCACGGGAGCCGGGCACGGGGTACGGGACCCTTCCCCTTCTCTGGATGCTTCCCGGCTCCCTTTACCATGGTCTGGGCAGAAAGGAAGCTAAATAATAAAGAAAATAGAATAGGGAAGAAGAAAAGAGTTTTAACCAAAAGTAGCAGAAAACAGAAAAATATAGAGCTAGAAAAATAGAGGGATAGATAATAAGTAAAATAGATTAAAAAAAACTTCAAACAAGCAAAGGATGACAGAGATTCAGTGAGGATAGAAAAAGCATGCCCAGAACCATAGCAATGAATGAGAAACAAGATGGCCGTGCCCGTTCACGACCGCGTGGGTAAGTTCGCGCGAGATTTTCTTCGCGAACACACGCGAAATTGTACTAGCGAGCCGCACACTTTGCGAGATTACGGAAATACGTCATGCAAACTAGATGGCCGCGCCCATGAACGACCGTGAGGGTAAATTCGCGCCATTGCGCTAAAAGCGGCTCGCTAAAACGCAGAAAATCTTGCGAACACGCCGCAAAAAAACAAATCGCATATTCGCACAAATTCGCGGCTTCCAAATTCGATCTCGCACACGTTCGTGCCACGCGAATCCTGCGAAATTGCAGAAAAACGAGTTTTGTAAAACTGAAAGCACTCAGCAGGTGCAAAAGTTCAAACTCATCATTAGTAACCATTCCCTGTAGTGCTTCCTGACTACTAGTTTCAACAATTGTATGACCCTGCTCTGACCCTCACAGCAGGCTCATAGAAAAGCAACAAGTAGGCCACAAAGGTCCTGGAAAAAAAAATTGCACTGCAACAGAAAGCAAATTACAGATAAGGAAGCAGGTGCCAGACTGGAATTTTAAAACAGTGACACATTAATAAATCAACCCCAAATTAATTCATGTCAGTTGAAGCAGGGTAGGTGTGCTTGCTTTTCCCCCATAATCTACAGTGATGATGAACCAGAGGGTGGCATTGATGTACCAGAGGGTGGCATGGGTGAAACAGAGGTTGGCAGTGGTGAAACAGAGGGTGCTGGGAACCTGTGATGATGAACCAGACGTAGAAACAACATAGTCGCGACCGTTGCGAGCCGACAAGTAAGTTCGCAATTGCGAACTGGTACAAAACCCTCGCGAACTGGAAGAAACCCTTGTGAACACAAAAAAAAATCCGCAAATTCACAAGGATTCGCGGATTTTGCGGATTGCGAGTTCGCAAATACGCAAATTTGCGAACGCCAGATTCGTAAAATTTGCCCATGCTTACTGAGGGCACAGTTGAATTTTCCTAGAGACTGCAAGGCTCCCATGTTGTTTTTGGGCACTGTGTTCATTTGGAAGCCCAGAGGAGAGCCAGGAGGCACGCTGGTTCCAGGCTCCATTCCCCCGTTGCCCAGCACTTAGTGGGAAGCTGCATCATTTAGGCCTGTTGCTCATTCTTCTTTGGCTGCCTGCGCAGTCAGCCCAGACATTGTGGACATTAGGCCTGTGAGCCCCTGAGAGGCCGAGTTGGCCTGTGATCAGTTATGAGATTTTTGGCGCAACTGTGATTACTTGCCAAATGTGATTTTATGCATAATATGCAATGCCTTTTTGCCGATACCTCTAAATGTGTGGTTATGCTTAGGAGGTTGTTTTACCTAGTATAGGTATGCTAATGAGTTCATGGCTTCCTGCGTGATATATGCCAAAGGTGGTTAGGTTTGAGTAGGGTGTACTTAACATTTACCAGTGGTTACTGATTGTGTTCTACATTTGCTATTTGGTTCTAAAATTATCCTATGTTCTAAGTGCAGTTTCTACAAAGTGCTAGTTCTTCCAAGTGCTTATTCCTGACAGTGGTCCATGTGGCCCTTTCCTGTGTATATAATCCTCTGTAAATTCCACCCATGCCAGTGGCACAGCGTAAATTGTATCTTTATTATCAAATGTGTTTGGTATAATACATAGGCTATTTTTATATATATGTAAAAAGAAAAAGAGAGAGTAGGGAATTTATTCACATTGGTGAATGGAAGATACTCCCAGTCCCCCGGACTTAATAACGAAATAAAAAAGAGGAGTATCACCACAAAGACCTAGACAAAGATTCCACTCGCCGCTCAATGCCATCCCCGCTAGCGGGGACAGCATTGAGAGGCGCGTCGGTGAACGGCCCACGGTACTCAGCAAAACTATTATGTACCCTTGCTGAGAAAAGCCTTCCCTCTGCCACCGTGAAGCCTTAAGACCCACAACAGGAATATTTTGTTTTTTCCTCTCCTATTTTAGGTCTAAGGTACCACCTACTACAGATTTTTGTCAGTAGGTTCAAGGAATCTCGGACTGGCTGCACGTTAGTGTGTGCAGACCAACCCTTTTCCCCCTTTTTTTCTGGTCCTGATGAAAACCTGGAAATCACCACTCACAGGTTGAAACATGTAGACCAATCACATAGATACATATGGTCATATAAACCTTTCCGTATCTTCACACCTTTTATTATTGTCCAGTAGCTTTTGAATAAAATCATTTTCACATGAGTTATACCAGGACAATTTTTAACATCACTTTTTGCACCATTTAGACAAAAAAAATAGCTCCACTGTAGTGCAGGTGTTGCAGCACACCCTGATGGCACTCGGCCGTTAGGGTGGACCCCAATGATGAAGCATGTCACGAACCAGGTTGGTGAGTAAAGGTTTTTTTATTAAAACATTTTTTTTTTATATATAACCT
Organism: Lissotriton vulgaris; assembly: GCF_964263255.1. Taxonomy (NCBI): domain Eukaryota; kingdom Metazoa; phylum Chordata; class Amphibia; order Caudata; family Salamandridae; genus Lissotriton; species Lissotriton vulgaris. Next base: position 2,122,689,511 of record NC_141691.1, read on the forward strand.
TGTGTGGAGTTTCCTTAGTGGTCGGCCTTGGGTGTTGTTGCTGGGTGCGCGGGCAAACGCTTTACACATTGCCTCCAGGATCAGCCTTACTGCTCATATCACGCTGCCAAGGGTGTGAGCAGGGGTTATCTTTGGAGTATAACTTCCTTGCCCTGACTAGAGGGGTGGTCTCTGCCTGGCTTTGGACCAAGCCTTAGCCAACCATAAATCCCATTTCTAACACTGCACTGTAGAGTACACATAAATATTTGGAGAAGTGTTAAAGCAGAGTGTTTGCTCTGGAAGAGTTCTTCTTCAAATCCGGACACTGTGCTTGACTGAATGCCTACAGCCTTGCTTAGCGGTGCACAGTGTGCCCCCGGCCTGGTTGCCCCCTCGCTCCCTGCCTGCTGCCTGCCTCTTACCTGCTGCCTGCCTGCCTGCTGCCGATCCAACCCGGCACCCCAGCCGCCGCAGAGCCGCCCGCCTCGATCGCCGATCCAGCCCGGCGCCCCAGCCGCCGCAGGGCCGGCCGCCTGGATTTTCGCGCCGGTTTTTGCCGCGACCCCGCCCCCCGCCTGCCGATAGGTCCACGCGCTTCCCGCCTCCTGCCTGACCCGCCCTCCCGGCTCCCTTCTTAAGGGGACCCCGACCCCGGATTAGCAGCGACCACTGTGCCCCCGGCCTGGTTGCCCCCTCGCTGCCCGCCTGCTGCCTGCCTCTTACCTGCTGCCTGCCTGCCTGCTGCCGATGCAACCCGGCGCCCCAGCCGCCGCAGGGCCGCCTGCCTCGATCGCCAACCCAGCCCGGCGCCCCAGCCGCCGCAGGGCCGGCCACCTGGATTTTCGCGCTGGTTTTTGCCGCGACCCCGCCCCCCACCTGCAGATAGGTCCACGCGCTCCCCGCCTCCCGCCTGACCCGCCCTCCCGGCTCCCTTCTTAAGGGGACCCCGACCCCGGATTAGCAGCGACCACTGTGCCCCCGGCCTGGTTGCCCCCTCGCTCCCCGCCTGCTGCCTGCCTCTTACCTGCTGCCTGCCTGCCTGCTGCCGATCCAACCCGGCGCCCCAGCCGCCGCAGGGCCGCCCGCCTCGATCGCCGATCCAGCCCGGCGCCCCAGCTGCCGCAGGGCCGACCGCCTGGATTTTTGCGCCGGTTTTTGCCGCGACCCCGCCCCCTCGCCTGCCGATAGGTCCACGCGCTCCCCGCCTCCCGCCTGACCCACCCTCCCGGCTCCCTTCTTATGACGCCCCCTCAGCGACCGCGCAGCGGACGCGCGCAGCGGGAGCGCCGACTGAGCGCCGAAGGTGCGCCAAAGGTAAGCCCGTCTGCGCCCGTCCGTGCCTGGACCGCGCCCAGTGCCAGGAACCCTGGCCCCCGCAGATCCCAGCCCACCCGCCGGACGTACGACGCCGCCACCCTCATCGCACTTAACGACGGACGAGTCCCGGGATGCTACCGTGCCACCCCGAGACGCTCCCACGGACCCTTCTGCTGCACCGCCTGCAAGTTCACCTGCATCCGGACCTGCCTCGCACCAGCACCCGCCAAGACGAACACCAGCAGCAACCACCTCAAGTGCATCCTGCTCAACACCCGCTCAGTCCACAGACACGCCATCGAACTCTAGAACCTCATCGACACCACAGCTCCTGACGTTGCCTTCCTCACGGAGACCTGGATGAACGCCTCATCAGCGCCCGACATCGCCATCGCCATCCCAGAGGGCTACAAGATCACCCGGAGGGACCGCACCGCCAACCAGATGGGAGGAGGCATCGCCATCATCCACAGGAACACCATCCGCATCACGACTTACACCGACGACATCCTGACCACCGCCGAACACATACACTTCCAGATCCCTGCCGACCCGAAGACCACCCTCAGAGGCACCCTGATCTGCCGACCCCCGGGACCACGCACGCAATTCAGCGAGGACATCGCCGACTTCGTCAGCCCGCATGCCCTCCCCTCATCTGACTACATCCTCCTGGGGGACCTCAACTTCCACCTGGAGAACAACAACGACCGCAACACCACCACCCTGCTCGACAACCTCGCCAACCTCGGACTCAAGCAGCTGGTGACCACCCCCACCCACCTCGCCGGACACAAACTCGACGCCGTCTTCTCATCCAGCAAAGACATCGCCTTCAGCCACGCCACAAGACTCCACTGGACGGACCACAGCTGCGTCCACTTCACCTTCAGAAGAACGACGATCCACCACCACCAGCAACAGGTCGCCTGCAGAAACTGGAGCAAGATCACAGTCGACCAGCTCGCCGCTTCCCTGAGCCAGCACCCTCCCGCCAGCTCAGCGAACCCCAGCCAGGCCGCCGACAACCTCACGAAGTGGATCAACAACTGCGCGGACGAACTCGCCCCACTGAAGACCCCGCTCAGCAGACCCGGCAGAAAGAAGGCCCCATGGTTCACCAACGAACTCAAGAGCTCCAAGAAGAACTGCCGAGCCCTCGAGAAAGCCTGGAGAAGGGAGCCAACACCGGACAACATGACCACCCTCAAGCTTGCCACCCGGAAGCACCACCAGCTGATCCGCGACACCAAGAAAACTGCATTCAAGGACCGACTGGACAACAACGCACACAACTGCAAGGAACTCTTCAACATCGTGAAAGAGCTTTCCAACCCCACGCCGGAAACAACGACATCACCCCATCGCAAGAACTCTGCAACTCCCTCGCCTCCTACTTCCACAACAAGATCGCGGACATACACAACAGCTTCAACACCCAACCGACGAACGCCACGTCCGACTCGACCGAACCACCGCCCCCCACCACAACACTCCGCGCCTGGACTCCTATCAGCACCGAAGACACCGTCCGCATGATGAACTCCATCCACTCCGGATCTCCGACCGACCCCTGCCCTCAGCACGTCTTCAACAAGGCCGACGCTGTCATCGCACCCCACCTGCGGGACATCATCAACACCTCATTCGACACCGCCACCTTACCTGAGAGCTGGAAGCACGCCGAACTCAGCGCTCTACTCAAGAAACCAACAGCGGACCCCACCGCCCCATCTCGCTCCTCCCGTTTCCAGCCAAAGTAATCGAGAAGACCGTCAACAAGCAACTGGCCGCCTTCCTCGAGACGAACGGATCCCTCGACCCCTCACAGTCTGGCTTCCGAGCCAACCACAGCACCGAGACCGCCCTCATCGCTGCCACCGATGACATCCGAACCCTGATGGACAACGGAGAAACAGCGGCCCTCATCCTCCTAGACTTCTCCGCGGCCTTCGACACCGTCTGCCACCGCACCCTAGTGCAGTGCCTCTACAATGTCGGAATCCAGGAGAAGGCACTGGAATGGATCATCTCCTTCCTCGACGGAAGAACCCAGAGAGTCCGCCTACCACCGTACAAATCAAAGGCCACCGAAGTAATCTGCGGCGTACCCCAAGGATCCTCGCTGAGCCCAACCCTCTTCAACGTCTACGTCTACATGAGCCCCCTTGCGGCCATCGCACGCCAAAACAACCTGAACATCATCTCCTACGCCGACGATACCCAGCTGATCCTCTCCCATACCAACGACCCCGCCGCCGCCAGAGCCAACCTTCACGAAGGAATGATAGAGGTAGCCGAGTGGATGTCGACCAGCCGCCTGAAGCTGAACTCGGACAAGACAGAAGTCCTCATCCTGGGATCCTCGCCCTCCGCCTGGGACGACTCCTGGTGGCCCCCCGCCCTGGGAACCGCACCCAAACCGACAGACCACGCACGCAACCTGGGCTTCATCCTGGACTCCTCCCTCTCCATGACCAAGCAAGTCAACGCAGTCTCCTCGTCGTGCTTCAACATCCTGCGCATGCTACAGAAAATCTTCCGGTGGATCCCCACCGAGACCAGGAAGACTGTCACCCAGGCCCTCGTCACCAGCCGAATGGACTACGGCAACGCCCTCTACGCCGGAACCACCACCAAGCTCCAGAAGAGACTCCAACGGATCCAGAACGCCTCAGCCAGACTCATCCTCGACATCCCACGACACAGCCACATCTCCGGACACCTAAGAGACCTGCACTGGCTCCCGGTCAACAAGAGAATCACCTTCCGTCTCTGTTAGACGGACCGGGAGGGTCGGCCGAGGACAAGGGGAGAGGTCTCCGGGGAGAACCGTCTCCAGCGATCGTACAGACAAGTAACTTCCCCCCCACAGACGGACACCACACCAGGATAAGGTTCAACGATACTTTATCAGCAATTCTTTAGGTACGGTAGAATTATACAAGGAGGTCTGGACTCAGGGGTCCCCTCGATTCTGGTCTCTGGATTGGGAAAAGGGTAGCGGGACAGTCTTGTTACCAATAGATGAAAATAGCTCTCAATCCTCGAGCTCGGCGTTCTAGATGATCGGGCCGCGGCGGAGCCAGCAGGTCCCGAGATGGATGAAGGAAGCGACGGTCCACGGCGGAGCCAGCAGGTCCCGATGAAGATGGTGGTTACAAACGGTCCGCGGCCACGCCAGCAGGTCCCGACGACGATGAAGGTTACGAAGGTTACGGCAGCGCCAGCAGGCAGGACGATAGTTCGCAAGGCAGAGCTACGGCAGCGCCAATAGCCCGTCAAGGATGAGTTCTTCTCTGTGTCTCTCGACTCCAGGATACAACTGCCTTCCTGCTCTGGAGCTGCCCCAGTTATAGGGCTGGTGCCCTTTGATGTCCGGACCCTCGCACTTGGAGGTTGGGGGGTCCGGGACGAAGGGGTCCAGACACCCAGCAGGGGGGTGGAGCCAGCGCCCGGGGAGGTTGTGGCGAGCGGCACCTGGCGAGGGAGAACCATCGACACCTCTTTCTCCCATTGACCTGCCAAGTAGTCCGCTCACCTCCTCGGTGGATGGTGGTGCCGGGATGTCTGAGGCCTAGCCAGGCCCAGGGTTGGGGTTGATCGGGGGCCCCGCGGCCTCGTGGCGGAGTGTCCAAGATGGCGCCCAGGCTGGGCGCGCGGGCCAGTAATGAATCGGGCCCACGAGGTCGATATGTTCAGAGGCAAGGGTCCCGGGGGGACGGAAAACGTGAAGTGGTGATGTGTGACACTCGAGGGACCGGGCTCGGGCCTGGTCGGGCAGAGGGGGAGCGGCCCTTCACGTGGCCTGTCCAACATGCGTCCCCCCCAGCTGAAGGCGGGGAGAGTCACCCATCCTCTTGGGGACTCTCCTCGTCGAGGCGGAAAAACCGGGACAGGCCATCTGCGTTGGCGTGATCTGGCCCAGGCCGGTGTTCAACAGTGAAGTCCATCCCTTGGAGGGAGATGGACCAACGTAGTAGTTTTGGGTTTTCCCCCCGCATCTGCATCAGCCACTGCAGGGGTCGATGGTCGGTCTGCACCCGGAAGTGTGTGCCAAAGAGGTAGGGCCGGAGCTTTTTGAGGGCCCATACCACGGCGAAGGCCTCCCTCTCGATGGTGCTCCAGCGTTGTTCTCGAGGTAGGAGTCGCCTGCTGATGAAGGCCACTGGCTGATCAAGGCCTTCGGTGTTCAATTGAGACAGGACCGCCCCAATGCCGTGGTCGGAGGCATCCGTCTGGACGATGAATTCCCGGCTGTAGTCGTGGGCCTGGAGCACAGGGGCGGAGCACATGGCGGCCTTCAGTTGTTCGAAGGCTGTTTGACAATCTGGGGTCCAGTTGACTTTCTTGGGTTGATTTTTGGACGTGAGCTCTGTGAGGGGCCCCACTATGGTACCATAGTCTTTCACGAACCGTCTGTAATAGCCCGTGAGTCCCAAAAAGGCACGGACCTCGGTCTGGGTGATGGGGGGCTGCCAGGACTGGATGGCGGCAATCTTGAGCTGCAGAGGGGCCACCAGGCCGCTTCCCACCTGGTGTCCGAGGTAGGTTACGGACCCCTGACCAATTTGGCATTTGCTGGCCTTGATCGTGAGGCCAGCTCGCTGAAGGGCCTGTAGCACCGCTCGGAGGTGGTGGAGGTGGTCGGACCAGTGGTGGCTGTACACAGCGATGTCGTCTAGGTAGGCGGCGCTGAATCCTTCGAGCCCGGCCAAGACCTGGTTGACTAGCCGCTGAAATGTTGCGGGGGCATTCTTCATGCCGAAGGGCATGACCTTGAAATGATAATGGCCATCAGGAGTGGAAAATGCAGAGCGCTCTTGGGCCCGGGCTGTGAGGCCGATCTGCCAGTAGCCCGCCGTCAAGTCGAAAATGCTGAGGTAGCGGGCAGCTCCCATGCGGTCGATTAGTTCATCCGCCCGGGGGATGGGATGTGCGTCTGTTCTGGTGACCACATTCAAGCCCCGGTAGTCGACGCAGAACCGGAGTTCCGGTGTGGTGCCGGGAGCGGCTGCTTTGGGGACCAGTACTACTGGGCTGGCCCAGGGGCTGTCTGAGGGCTCAATGACCCCGAGGGTGAGCATTTTGGTTACTTCCTCCTGGATGCAAGCCCGTACCCGATCTGGCACGCGGTAGGCCCGGTGGCGGATAGGGGGGCTGTTCCCCGTGTCCACGTCGTGCACACACCAGGAAGTGACACCTGGGGTGAGGGAAAACAGGTCGGCGAACTGCAACAGAAGGTCTCGACATTCCTGGCGTTGGTCCAGGGTGAGGGCTCCCGAGAGCCGGACCCCATCCACGGAGCCATCTTTCTCCCGAGTCCGTAGGAGGTCAGGAAGGGGTTCGGAGTCTTCTTCGGCTCCATTGTCTGTGGCCATCAGGAGGCTGAGTTCTGAACGCACAAAGTGGGGTTTCAGCCTATTAGCGTGGAGGACTCGGAGGGGGTTCCGTGAAGACTCCATGTCGATGAGATAGGTGACAGGACCCTTACGCTCGACTACTTTGAAGGGCCCCGTCCACTTGTCTTGCAGAGCGCAGGGCTCGGTGGGGGACATCACCCATACCTGTTGTCCGGGTTCAAATTCGATGGAGGAGGCATTTTGGTCATACCACTTTTTCATGTCCTCTTGACAGGCCTCCAAGTTTGCTTTTGCCAGCTCTCTGAACCGTCGGGTCTGGTTGCGGAGGGTTAGGAGGTATTTGAAGACATCTGGGGGGTTCTTTAGAGAGGGCATTTCCCAGCCTTCCTTGACTAGACTGAGAGGCCCCCGTACGGGGTGTCCATACAATAACTCAAACGGGCTGAAGCCGAGGGACTTCTGGGGGACCTCTCGATATGCGAAGAGGAGGCACGGCAGCAGCACATCCCACTGGCGACGGAGGGGCTCTTCCAACCCCCCAATCATCCCTTTGAGCGTGCGGTTGAACCGCTCAACGAGTCCGTTTCCTTGAGGGTGATAGGGGGTCGTGAATTGGTAGGTGACCCCACACTGTTGCCAGAGGGACTTCATATATTTGGAAATAAAGTTTGTGCCCCTGTCGCTGACGACTTCTCTGGGGAAGCCCACACGGGAGAAGATCCCCATCAGGGCCCGGCCGACCACCGGGGCTGTCACAGTTCGCAGGGGAACAGCCTCGGGGTAGCGGGTGGCGTGGTCCACTAGTACCAGGATGAACCGATGTCCTTGTTTTGTACGGGGGTCCAGGGGCCCCACAATGTCTATCCCGACCCTCTCGAACGGGGTGGTGACCACGGGAAATGGTTGCAGGGGGGCCTTTAGTTTGCGGCCGCTCTTTCCACTGGCTTGGCACGTGGGGCAAGATCGGCAATGCTGGAGTACATCGTTCCTCATTTTGGGCCAGAAGAAGTGGGTTACTAGGCGGCTGTAGGTTTTATCCTGACCCAGGTGTCCAGCCAGGGGGACATCGTGGGCCAGGTTTAGCAAGAAGTCTCTAAAACGGAGGGGCACCACTAGCACTCGTCTGGCCCCCAACTCCGCGATCCTTTGTTCACTGTATAGCAGATCATTGTCCCAGTAGATCCAATGTGTTCCGGAGGTATCCCCTGCGCTCTGGGCGAGGGCTTGTTGGTGGAGTCCCTCGAGGGAGGGACAGGTCTTTTGCTCTTGGCGAAACTGTTCCTGTGTGGGTCCCCCCTCTTGATGCCACTGGTCGAGGCCAGCGAGGTCCGGAGGTTGAGCTGGTTCTGGGGGGACGGCACGGTCGGTGTCTTGGACTGGGGCGACCGGGGGCGGAGGCGCCGGCCATTCGAGTTCCTCTTGTCGGGGATTGGCACGGGCGGCCATGGACCGGGTGGTGACGCACGCCCAGTCCGGGACGCCCAACATCCCCAGGTGTTCTCTTCGTTCTACGGCTGCCCAGGGAGAGCTTTCAAGGTCATTCCCCAGGAGACAGTCTACGGGAGCATCATCTCGGACCGTTACTTTCAACATGCCGGAGACCCCTCCCCATTCGAAAGGGACGCAGGCTATCCGACACAGACTTTCTGAGTTATCGGCTGAACGGACAGGGCAGAGAATGTTTGGTATGAACTGTTCTGGGGTCACCAGGTGACAGCGGACGGCTGTTACACTGGCCCCGGTGTCACGGAGGGCTTCGGCCTGGCGTCCATTGATGCTCACCCATTGGCTGTACTTCCGGGTGTTAGCGGGTAGGGGGACCCGCGGGACCATGTCTTTCCCCCCTAAGCATGCTAAAGTCATGGCGGCTGGCTCCCATTCTTGATGCTCTTGTTCGTATTCTTCCTGCTCCTCGGAGATCTGTTCTTCCCCTAGGGCAGCAGCGGCCACTTGGCGGGGCCTTGGGCTCTGGTACTGCGGGCAATTTGGGTCGTTTGCATAGTGGCCGACTCGTTGGCATCGGTGACACGTGACATTGGCTCTGTATCCCGGTCGCGCCGGGGTGCTGCCCCGGTTGGCCGGGGGGGTGGTGCTGGTAGCGGGGGCGACCGGAGCGTTGTCTCTTCCTCGCCCTTGGCCCCCCCTCCTCCTCGGGGACGGTGCTGACCGTTGTTGTTCCGGTTCTGTTCATAAGACCCATTTCGGCCCACTCTGGTGATTTCCCACCGGTCAGCCTCGGCTGCGAGCTGCCGTGGATCAGTCAATTTGCTGTTGAGGAGGTGCTGCCGGAGCTCGATGAAGCAATTGTTTGATAGATGCTCCCACACCATGAGGTTGAAGAGTTGTTCGTACGTTGTGACATTGCTTCCTTTGATCCAGCCCTCGAAGGCTCGGCTAAAGTAGTTCACGTAGTCCACCCAAGTTGTACCCGGGATGCGGGTGCAGTCTCGGAACCTCTGACGGTACATCTCGGGTGTGAGCCCATAGCGGGTGAGGAGGGCAGCTTTCATGTGGTCATAGGAGGTCATCTGATGGTCCGGGAGCTGTAGCAGGGCATCGCGGCCCTCATAGAGGAATCTCCCCCATAGACCGGCTCCCCAATCGCTTCGGTCGATCCGGTGGGCGGTCATCGCGATTTCGTAGGCCTTGAACCATTGCTGGATGTCGTCCTCTCTGAAGTATTCTCGAACGACATCCTTGGGGATGTGTACCTTTTTCTCTGTTGCCCCTGGGTCGCGGGGTTGCTCGGGCACCCCTAATTCTCTGTTCTGCTTGCGTAAGTCTATCTCAGCTAGTTTGCGCTCGTGTTCATACGCCAGCCTCTTTTCCTCGAGCTCCCTTTGTCTCTGTTTTTCCTCTCTTTCTTCGCGGAGACGCAGGTGCTCCAAGCTTATTTTTTGTTCGGCCAGTTTAAGTTCAACATCCATTTTGAGCCGGGCCATTTCTAGTTCGTGTAGTCGTGTTCTTTCTCGTTCCTGGATCTCGTCTTGCGAGAGACCCGTTCTTTGCTCCTCGGGGGCCGTGGGGTTTTTTCCTACTGCTGCGATGTTTTGGTCGGTGGTTCCCACGGCCCCGGTTTCTGCCCAGGACTCTAGGGCCTGCTTGAAATCGTCTTTGGTACTTAGACCGGTGGTAGCGATACCTAGTTCGATGCAGAATTGTTTTAGTTCACAATGGCTGTACTCGTTCAATTTCTCCATTTGAAATTTCTCGGTGGATCCGCTTTCTTTGGTTGTCATTGTGCTTTCGTCGTGGGGTGAGCTACTCTCTGTACGATTATGCGGTGATTCGGATCGCGCCGCTGGCCACCAATGTTAGACGGACCGGGAGGGTCGGCCGAGGACAAGGGGAGAGGTCTCCGGGGAGAACCGTCTCCAGCGATCGTACAGACAAGTAACTTCCCCCCCACAGACGGACACCACACCAGGATAAGGTTCAACGATACTTTATCAGCAATTCTTTAGGTACGGTAGAATTATACAAGGAGGTCTGGACTCAGGGGTCCCCTCGATTCTGGTCTCTGGATTGGGAAAAGGGTAGCGGGACAGTCTTGTTACCAATAGATGAAAATAGCTCTCAATCCTCGAGCTCGGCGTTCTAGATGACCGGGCCGCGGCGGAGCCAGCAGGTCCCGAGATGGATGAAGGAAGCGACGGTCCGCGGCGGAGCCAGCAGGTCCCGATGAAGATGGTGGTTACAAACGGTCCGCGGCCACGCCAGCAGGTCCCGACGACGATGAAGGTTACGAAGGTTACGGCAGCGCCAGCAGGCAGGACGATAGTTCACAAGTCAGAGCTACGGCAGCGCCAATAGCCCGTCAAGGATGAGTTCTTCTCTGCGTCTCTCGACTCCAGGATACAACTGCCTTCCTGCTCTGGAGCTGCCCCAGTTATAGGGCTGGTGCCCTTTGATGTCCGGACCCTCGCACTTGGAGGTTGGGGGGTCCGGGACGAAGGGGTCCAGACACCCAGCAGGGGGGTGGAGCCAGCGCCCGGGGAGGTTGTGGCGAGCGGCACCTGGCGAGGGAGAACCATCGACACCTCTTTCTCCCATTGACCTGCCAAGTAGTCCGCTCACCTCCTGGGTGGATGGTGGTGCCGGGATGTCTGAGGCCTAGCCAGGCCCAGGGTTGGGGTTGATCGGGGGCCACGCGGCCTCGTGGCGGAGTGTCCAAGATGGCGCCCAGGCTGGGCGCGCGGGCCAGTAATGGATCGGGCCCACGAGGTCGATATGTTCAGAGGCAAGGGTCCCGGAGGGGACGGAAAACGTGAAGTGGTGATGTGTGACACTCGAGGGACCGGGCTCGGGCCTGGTCGGGCAGAGGGGGAGCGGCCCTTCACGTGGCCTGTCCAACAGTCTCCTTACCCACGCACACAAAGCTCTCCACGATCAAGGCCCGAGCTACCTCAATAACCGCATCAACTTCTACGCTCCCAAACGACACCTCCGATCAGCCAGTCACGCCCTCGCCGCCGTCCCCCGCATCCGAAGAACGACAACAGGAGGAAGGTCCTTCTCCTACCTGGCCGCCAAGACCTGGAACTCCCTCCCAACCGACCTGCGCCTGACCCAAGACCACCTCGCCTTCAGGAAGAAGCTCAAGACCTGGCTGTTCGGGCAGTAGCAGCACCCCCCCTCTCCTAGCGCCTTGAGACCCTCCGGGTAAGTACAGTGCTCTATAAATGTCTATGATTGATTGATTGATTGGTGCAGGGGTGTTCGCAATGGTTCAGCAATGTGCACATTGGTGCAGGGTGTGCACATTGGTGCAGGGTGTGCACATTGGTGCCAGGGCATGCACATTGGTGCAGGGTGTGCACATTGGTACAGGAGTGTGCATATTGGTGCAGTGTGTGCACCATGGTACAGGGGTGTGCACATTTGTGCAGGGGTATGCACATTGGTGCAGGGTGTGCATGTTGGTGCAGGGTGTGCACGTTGGTGCATGGGTGTGCACAATGGTGTAGGAGTGTGCACATTCATGCAAGGGTGTGCACCTTGGTGCAGGGGTGTGCACATTGGTGCAGGGTGTGCAATTTGGGGCAGGAGTGTGCACATTGGTGCAGGGTGTGCACATTGGTGCAGGGGCATGCACATTAGTACACGGCGTGCACATTGGTGCAGGGCGTGCACATTGGTGCAGGGCATGCACAGTGGTGCAGGGCGTGCACATCGGTGCATGGCATGCACGTTGGTGCAGGGGTGTGTACATTGGTGCAGGGAGTGCACATTGGTGCATGGGAGCTCAAATTAGGCCAGCACATTGAGAAAAAAGCAGCCTCATAGCTTATGTTTGTAGAAAGGGAGGTCCTTTGTCTCTGCCCTCCTTGTGATGCAGCACAGCAGCTTTTTGCTGCACTGCATTGCACCGAAAATGAGAAAATCTGCCCTGAGAATAATAAAAAGTCCCAGGCATTCCCAGATCTGCAGCAGGGCTGAGTAAGACTGAACTCTGGACGAGAGTAATATCATCTGGCTCAACAGCATCAGGACAGGGCCATTGTTTGGGTGACTAAAAGGTGAATGGCTTATCTTCACTTTTAATTCTGAGGTCCTTCCACCAGCATTTAAGGCCCGATTCACAGAACTAACTTAAGACAAAATCCTAAACTTACTACTTTTGGTATTCACAGAAGGCATTTAATAGTAGTAAAGTTAAGATTTTGCCTTAATTTTGAATTAAGACAAACTTAAGACAGACTTAAGACAGACTAAAGACAAACTTAAGACAAACTTAAGACAGACTTAAGACAGACTTAAGACAGACTTAAGACAGACTTAAGTTAGGATTTTGTCTTAAGTCTTAATTAAGTCTCACTTAAGTCTGTCTTAAGTCTGTCTTTAGTCAAACTTAAGACACAATCCTAACTTTACTACTACTAAATGCCTTCTGTGAATACCAAACGTAGCAAGTTTAGGATTGTGTCTTAAGTTAGTTCTGTGAATCAGAACCTTTAGTGCCTGACCTTGAAATCTGGGAGCCCGATTCACAGAAATAACTTAAGACAAAATCCTAAACTTACTTCTTTTGGTATTCACAGAAGGCATTTAGTAGTAGTAAATTTAGGATTTTGTCTTAAGTTTGACTTAAGACAAACTTAAGATAGACTTAATACAGACTTAAGTGAGGATGTCATTGCGTGTCTTAAGTTTGTCTTAAGTCTGTCTTAAGTTTGTAATAAGTTTGTCGTAAGTCTGTCTTAAGTCTGTCTTAAGTCTGTCTTAAGTATATCTTAAGTCTGTCATAAGTTTGTCTTAAGACAAAATCCTAACTTCTGCGACTACCAAAAGTAGTAAGTTAAAGATTTTGTCTTAAGGTAGTTGTGTGATACTGGTATCATAGCGCTATATTGGCAAACTGCTCATCTCCTTTGAAAACAACTGCGATTCTGCTCACACAGCTCCTGCAATTATTATATGTGCCTGAATGTAATTATATCGTAGCGCTTTACTATTGAGCTGCGCTTTCATTGTTTACTCGTTTGTGCATTGCTGCCTTACCTGCGTGATTTATTTGTGCCTGATTGCCTAATTTGTGCCTTTGCATAGCGATTTGGGGTCACTGTATAGTCGTGTTTGGCTGTTGGCTCGCTGCCATTTTGTTGTTGTTGATTGTGCCTCCCAGCCCGGCCCTCCACCCTACTTCCGCCCCCCTGCTGCCCCTCCCTCGCCCCACCCCCCTCCACTATCCATTCATGACAGATGCTTTTGCATGCAGCGTTCATGCGCAGCGGTTGCACCCCATGTGCACCGAAGGTGCGCCAAAGGTAAGCCCGTCTACGCCCATCCGTGCCTGGACCGCGCCCAGCGCCAGACCCCCTGGCCCCAGCAAACTCCTCTCCACCTGCATAACGTACAACGCGGCATCCCTCTCTGCTCTTAACCCCGGCCGACTCCCAAAGTGCTACCAAGCTGCCCCAGGACACACCCATGAACCCTTCACCTGCCACTCATGCAAGCTCGACAGCATCAGGACCCGCACCAAATCCACAAACTCCGAACAGAGATCCGACACTAACCACCTGAAGTGCATCCTGCTCAACACCCGTTCGGTCCACAGACACACCATTGACTTTTGGAACCTTCTCGACACTACATCACCGGACTTCGCCTTCTTACAGAAACCTGGATGAACGCCTCATCAGCTCCCAACATTGCCATAACCATCCCGGGCGGCTACAAGATCATCCGAAAGGACCGCACCAACCAAACAGGAGGAGGTATCGCCATCGTCCATAAGAACACCATCCGCATCTCGACCAGCTCAGATGATAACCTCACCACCGCCGAACACCTTCACTTCCAGATCCACACCGATCCCAAAACCACACTCAGAGGCACCCTCATCTACAGGCCACTAGGACCCCGCACACAATTCAGCGAAGACATCACTGACTTCATCAGCCCACACGCCCTCTCCTCCGAAGACTACATTCTACTGGGAGACCTCAACTTCCACCTGGAAAAGAAAAACGACAGCAACACCACCACCCTTCTGGCCAACCTGGCCAACCTCGGACTCGAACAACTTGTTGATACCCCCACCCACCATGCCAGGCATACGCTCGACCCAATCTTCACCTCCAGCAAGCACATCTCCTTCAACCACACCGCAGCTCTCCACTGGACGGACCACAGCTGCATTCACTTCAACTACAAAAAGGCTACGACCCACAACCACCCACACCCAATTCCCCGGAGAAACTGTAACAAAATCACCACCGACCAACTCTTCACATTGCTTCACCAAAACCCTCCTGCCAAATCATCGGACCCAAACCAAGCAGCCACCAACCTACACAATGGATCACCCACAGCGCCGACGAACTAGCACCCCTGAAAAACCATCAAATCAAACAACGTAGCAAAAATGCCCCCTGGTTCAAAGATGACCTTACGAAATCCAAGAAGTTTTGTCGCACCCTCGAGAAAGCCTGGAGCAAAAACCCAACCACTGACAACCTGGCCACCCTCAAGAACGCCACCCGCACACACCACCAACTAATTCGATCCACCAAGAAATTAGCATTCAAGGATCGACTTGATAACAACGCCCACAACAGCAAAGAACTATTCAACATCGTCAAAGAATTTACCAACCCTACCGCCGGCACCAATGACATCACTCCCTCCCAAGAACTCTGCGACTCCCTAGCCTCATTCTTCCACAACAAAATCGCTGACATACATAACAGCTTTGAAAACCAGTCCGGAGACCAGCCCACTCTACCCACCTCCGATCCAAACCCCCCCCCTAACTACCTTTGCGCCAGGGACCCTATCACCACTGAAGACACCATCCGCCTGATAAACACCATCCACTCAGGATCGCCAACCGACCCATGCCCCCACCACATCTTCAACAAAGCAAACTCCATTATCGCACCCTATCTCCGAGAAGTCATCAACTGCTCCCTCAAGGCCGCCACCTTCCCGGAAAGCTGGAAACATGCCGAACTCAGCGCTCTTCTGAAGAAACCCACAGCAGACCCCACTGAACCTAAGAACTACCGCCCCATCTCGCTCCTCCCATTCCCTGCCAAAGTCATTGAGAAAGCCGTCAACAGCCAGCTCGCCGCCTTCCTCGAATCCAACAAATCCCTCGACCCTTCACAGTCCGGCTTCCGAACCAAACATAGCACCGAGACCGCCCTCATCGCAGCAATCAACGACATTTGAACACTAGAACGGAGAAACAGTTGCCCTCACCCTACTTGACCTCTCCGCAGCCTTCGACACAGTCTGTCATAGCACCCTCATACAACGCCTCAACAACATCGGTATACAAGGAAAAGCATTGGACTGGATCATCTCGTTCCTCGCCGGAAGAACCCAGAGAGTCCGCCTCCTCCCTTTCAGATCAGAGATCTCCGAAGTCATCTGCGGCGTACCACAAGGATCATCACTCAGTCCCACCCTATTCAACATGTACATGAGTCCCCTCGCATCCATCGCGCACCAACACAACCTCAACATCATCTCCTACGCAGACGACACCCAGCTGATCCTCTCCCTCACCAAAGACCCAAACACTGCCAAAACCAACTTACACGAGGGAATGAAAGAAGTTGCTGAATGGATGAAGAACAGTCGTTTAAAACTGAACTCGGACAAAACGGAGGTACTCATCTTAGGCTCAACTCCCTCTGCTTGAGACGACTTATGGTGGCTACCGGCCCTGGGAACAGCACCCATACCTACGGACCACGCACGTAACCTGGGCTTCATCAAAGACTCCTCCCTCTCGATGACCAGACGAGTCAACGCCGTATCATCATCATGCTTCAACATCCTACGCATGCTCAAAAAAATCTTCCGTTGGATCCCCACTGAAACAAGAAAAACGGTCACCCACGCACTGGTCACAAGCCAACTGGATTACGGAAACACCCTTTACGCCGGAACCACAGCCAATCTACAGAAGAAACTCCAACGCATCCAAAACGCCTCAGCCAGACTCATACTAGACATCCCCCGCCAAGATCACATTTCCGGTCACCTGAAGGACCTCCACTGGCTCCCCGTCAACAAGAGAATAACGTTCCTTCTCCTCACCCACGCACAAAAAGCCCTCTACGACCTAGCACCCGAATGCCTCAACACGCGCCTGTCCTTCTACACCCCCACCCGCCAACTACGATCGTCCAATCAAGCCCTCGCCGCAATTCTGCGCATCCATAGATCCACCATGGGGGGAAGATCCTTCTCCTACCTAGCGGCCAAAACCTGGAATTCTCTCCCCACCCACCTCCGCCTTACACAGAACCACATCTCCTTCAGAAAACAACTAAAAACTTGGATATTCGGTAAGTAAAGTACACCCCCCTCCTCAAGCGCCTTGAGACCCTCTGGGTGAGTAGTGAGCTATACAAATTTTGAACTTGAACTTGAACTATTGGCTCCACCCCTCTTTAATCTTTAGATGAAGCCCAGGTGTAGGGTGTGATGTTGGCTCCACCCCTCTTTCATCTTTACATGAAGCCCAGTTGTAGGGTGTGATATTGGCTCCACCCCTATTTCATCTTTACATGAAGCCCAGGTGTAGAGTGTGATGTTGGCTCCACCCCTCTTTCATCTTTACATGAAACCCTGGTGTAGGGTGTGATGTTGGCTTATGTTACACACTTAAGTTGTTCAACTAAACCATTGCTGCTGGGTGATACAAGGAAGTGAGAATATGCTTGATGCCATGCATTTTCAGAAACTCCTGCATCTCCACAGACACTAATTGAGTCCAATTATCCATTACCAACTCCTCTGGAAAACCCTCTCGAAGAAAAGCATGCTTGAAAAAATTAATGATTGTTGCAGAATTTATGCCATCCACAAACCTAACTTCTGGCCATTTGGACATATAGTCAATCAACACAAGAACATATTTAGGCGAACTGCCCATACCACCAAAAGGCCCAGCTATGTCGAAGGCCAGCTTAAACAAAGGTGAATTTTTTCACTGCTACTGAATCAAGGGGAGGGATAAGTTACCTGAGTTTTGTCTCTCAAAACACTCATGTCACATTCAAGAACACAGTGCTCAATAGACGTATCCACATCTGGCCACCAGAAATCCTCCCGAACCCTCCGCTTCATAGCACAAATCCCTGGATGACCTTCATGGGCCAGGTTCAAAACTTTCTTGCGCATGGTCATGGGCACGACTAACAACCCACCTCTATGTAGAATACCGTCAACAAGGGATAAATCATCCCAAATTCTTCAGAAGGGAATCAGTTTGGGGACTTGATTAGTGTTCTTGGGCCAGCCATGAACTACAAAATCCATTACTTTTTTGATCTCAGAATCTTCAAACAAAGCCAGCTTCCAATCACCCTCAGACAAAGCAGCTCCAGTGTCTGCTACTCCGCTAACAGCACAAACCATTTCCAAATTGTCATCCACAAAATCATCAACAGACTCAGTAAGAGGTAATCTGGACAAGCAGTCAGCCACATGATTTTTCACACCTGCCACATACTCCAGGTAACAATTGAATGCGTTCAACCTGTACTGCCACAATATTTTTTCAAAAGCCATGATGGTGCAGACTTCACAGTGGCCAGTGTCAGAAACAGCTCCATGGCCGGTTGCTCCAGTCCTGGTACCAAAGGCAGCAAAGGGAGAGAGAGATGCCTGCGCTGCAATGTTTCAAAGATCACAGAGGTGGAAGGAGTGGATACCGTCAGTGTGATCCCTAGCTTGGCTGCCCCCCTCAGCAGCACATCTTGGAAAGTCACGATATCGTCCACTGGCGAGACTCTCGTACGGGGATAGTCCAATAAAGTGGGAATGTATCTCCTGTCACTGGACGAGACCGTGGCTTTCTGGGCCTTGCCGGAACCACCGGCACAGGAGGTTGCAGAAACGGAAGAGGCTGAGCCAGAACCAAAGGCTGGGGAGGCCGAGGCGGTGGTGGAGGAGGAGGAGGCTGCGGCGGAGGAAGAGGAGGAGGAGGTGGAGTAAGATGGGGTGGAGGATCTGCTGCTGTAGAGTGTGTGTAGGGTGTGATGTTGGCTCCGCCCCTATTTCATCTTTACATGAAGCCCTGGTGTAGGGTGTGATGTTGACTCCGCCCCTCTTTCATCTTTACATGAAGCCCTGGAGTAGGGTGTGATGTTGACTCCGCCCCTCTTTCATCTTTACATGAAGCCCTGGTGTAGGGTGTGATGTTGACTCCGCCCCTATCTCATCTTTAGATGAAGCCCAGGTGTAGGGTGTGGTGTTGGCTCCACCCCTCTTTCATCTTTCGATGAAGTCCAGGTGTAGTGTGTGGTGTTGGCTCCACCCCTCTTTCATCTTTAGATGAAGTCCAGGTGTAGGGTGTGGTGTTGGCTCCAACCCTCTTTCATCTTTACATGAAGCACTGGTGTAGGGTGTGATGTTGCCTCTGCACCTCTTTCATCTTTACATGAAACCATTATAGCCATTCACCTATTTCGAACAGGTAAAAAAGAGATGAAGAAACAGAGTAACCCATGAGTGTTTCTCTCGGTCATGTGCGATGTTTAGACATCCTCGCACCGATAACAACATGCACCGCTTGTTTTAGAATTCACGTACTTTGATTCAGAAGCGGGTTTCAAATGCCGGGGGACCTCCATCGTAACAACTTAGGAGTCCGCCACCACGCTGGAGACCGGAAGTTAGCACACCTCCTCTACGGGTGTATTATGGGGCATGTAGTTTAAGGGTTTAACATGTAATGCCTAGCATAAGTCAGCGTTCTAGTGCTGAACTCTGTATCTACACTTAACACCCACCAACCACTGATGTCACTGGTCATGTGACACAGCATCTATAAAAGAGGACAAGCGCACGTGCTCTGGGCCAGTTGCACCCAGTTACCAGAGTGTCTGTGTCAGAGGTTCTTTCCAGCATGAGGGCCTAAAGCCCGACCCTTTCAATGGCGATGAGGACGGAGCTGTGAACAGTGTGCCACAGCTTGAAAAAAAAAAGAAAACTTCGAGGAAAAGGGGAAGAGAGAGCTGCCTGCTGCAAAGGCACACCCCCTGAGAAAGAAACCGGCTGCCGCGATGCCCACGAGGCGTGTGACGAGCCCCGGGGGCCAGAGAAGGAAAAGAGGTGACCGGGAGCCAACCCCGCACCTCCCGTGCGAAGCGTGTGTGCCCCCCCTGCCTGGGGTGAAGTGAGAGCAGTGCGGAGCCCACCCGCATCGACTGCCATCGAGGCGGACCTGATTGCCCCCACAGATTCATCAACCAACGCGGAGCCACCTGCTATGACGTGAAAGGCCCGTGGGCCGGAGAAGAGCCCTGGCGATAGACTGCCTGGGGGGCCGCGTGTGCCTGAAGTGACCCCCCTCCATGAATGAACAGTGAAGCAGAGCCCCCCCGCATAGATATGGCGGCCCCCGATTAACAGTGAAGAAAGCAGCGCCAGCGGAGCCCACCCCCGGCCTGCCTGTAGCGCCTCCTACCCCCGCAGCGCAGCAGGTGTAGTGCACAGCTGCCGCTACGAGGGTGGAAGAATGTAGAAGTGAAGCAGGACCAGCGGAGCCCACCCACGGCCTGCCAGCAGCGTCCCCAGCCGCATGTGTGAAGTGCGGCGGCGAGGGAAGAAACCGTACCCGAGAGCGCCCGCAGCGTGAAGGAAGCTGCGGGGCGCCGACTAAGAAGCGGAGCCCACCCGCGATTGTGAGGAGCAGTGCCATCACCCCACCCACCCCGTGCAGCATGTGGCATGAGGCTGCGGCGGGGTGGAGAAGCGAGTAACTCAGCATCCGGCTGAAAGCAGCCTCAGGACACTGGCAGCGCCCGTGTATGTCCGAAGGCAGAGCGGCCCAGACAATAGCGCTAACACACCTCCCCGCCGCGCTGCATGTGGAGAGTGAGGCCGCGGCGGCGGAGGGGCAACAGAGGAAAGCGGCAACCGCGAATGTCAGTGCCACTGCGCCCCAAAGGTAGCCGCTCCATGATGGAGGCGCCACCAGACGTGGGAACTGGAGAGAGGTATTGCTAACCGCCCCTGGCCCCCGTGAGGACCACATTGAGCGGTGCCCACCCAGTCAGGCGCTGAAGAGAAGGCAAGGCCTTTTGCCGGCAGAAGGGGAGAAAGGTAGCAAAGCAGTGAGAGTGGGCCGGAGAGGAAGCGAGTACAGAGTGTTTGCCATCCTGTGAGAAGCCAGCAGGAGTGCAGAGGAGCGCGGTGGGGGAGAGCAGCGAAGAGCGCACACTGTCCGTGCCGCCCCCCCCTTCTGAAAGTGAACACGAAAAGCCTGCGTGACTGACCTGAGTCCGGTTATCCCAAGCAGCCTTGAACTCTCGGTGCCCCACAACATATGCTGCAGCACCCCTAAACAAAGGCCACAGAGAAAGGACAGAGACTCACCACAATGAGGGGAGGAAGCCCGCCGTGGAGTTGAGCAGCCTGTCTGTCCCTGGTGACAGGCAGAGACCGTGCCTGCATGCCGAGAGGGTCCTCAAGTTCCCAAGAGACACGAGAATGAAAGCCCATCACTGGCAACAGTGGGGAAAAGGAAACACTGCCATCTAGTGGCCGGAGGGAACAATTACAGGCAAAGGAAGGATCCCAAGGAATTGAAGCAAGCCTTGGACGAAACAACAGAAAGTATTCTAGAGAAGAAAGCCTGCAGCGACCAGAAATGCGAGGAGGCCGTGCCAGAAGCACAGAAGAAAGGAACAGTGTTGTCTACAAGCCAACCCTGAAGGAAGGTCAAGGGGACAGGCGGTAGAGGACTGGCACAGCAACGCGATGCAGCAACGCAAACTTGGCGCAGCAACGCCACACGGCACCAAAGGAGTAAGAGGAGGATCTACAGTTTGACACGGTCAGGAGCTGCCTAAGTGGCAAGACAGTGACAGTGGTCAAGGCAAGAAAGCACCAGGAGTGCACAATGTGCTCAAAGAAGAGAGCGAGGAACGAAGGTCAGCACTGCGACGCCAGAAGTGCAGGTACTCTCCATAAAGCGCAAGGAAGATGCCAGGAGACAGCGCAGTAATGCGCCAGGAAGCACGGAACCGCTCCACAAAAGCGCAAGTACGGGACAGGAGTGCAAGAACTCCACACCCGCACGACAGGACCGCGCAGCACTGCGCCGGAACGTGCCAGGAGAGCCAGGAGTCAAGAGCGCCAGAATGACGCTACACAGCGACACGCCAATGCTAAAACGCCGTGACGGTGAATAGCGACCACGAAGAGGATAGCACAGCATGACAACTCATGCCGAAGGTGAAAAATGACCATCCAGTCTGGTCGCCAAGGAAAGAAAAGAAGCAACTGAGAAGATGGCGACAACTGGTCCAGTCACTAGAAAATGTCTGAGAGCCATGCCCAGACCAGAGAGAAACAGGTGGAGAAGACTGGCTGGAAAGACCAAGGCAGTACAGTGACCAGATCACGTCGCAAGAAGGAACAGGGAGAAGAAGGGCGCGACGCCATGAAGAAAAGAACATGAACCCACGAAATTCAACATGTAGTTATTGAAAGCGACAGAAAGAGGAAGTAAAGGTCGCGACGCTAACCCTGGGAAGTGAGAGACAAGAATACAGTGTCCTAGGACTAGGACAAGACCAGGATGAAACGTGCAAAGTGCGCAAAGTGCGCACGCTGCATGGGGAAGCCTGGCCAGAGAAGATGAAGAAAAGGGGACCAGGGTACGTCGCGAGAAGAGAAGAAGAATGATCGGAGTAGCACGCCGCCACCGAGAAAGGAAGAAAGGAAAAGTCAGAGTGGCACGCAGCCACTTCAAGAAAAAGGAAGAAAGAACAGAGTGGCCATGGCCACGAAGAAGAAGGGAGAAATCGGAATGGCACTCTGCCACTACAAGAAGAAGCTGCCCCTGCGGAAAGAAGGAAAGGGACAGGCACTGGATCACCTGAGTGCAATGGAAGACAAGCCTGGCAAGAGCACCGGCAGCGCAGACCAAAGACAACCATCTACGAGCCATCCATCCACATGGCGATCGCAGAAGAGAGCAAGCTAGACTGTTGGTGACATCTACTTCTGGGGTTTGAGCGGAAGATTGGATGGTGAGACTACTCAGGCCTCTGGAAGTTGAGGACCTGACCTACCTCGCACCAGCCCGTGGCAAACCAGAATCAGAGACCTCGAGGGACTCTGGTGGCAGCAAGTCCCGCACGGGAGACAGGTCTACAGATGCACGTCTGCAGGACCCAAGGGGATGAAAGCCTCGCGAGCAATGAGAAGAGTCGACAACTCAACCTTCAGGTGGAACTAGGACACGACGGTGAGGTTCGTGGAGCACCCTGCTCACGGCCCGAAGGCTATGGTGGAGCAACACAACCGAAAACACCAGTCCAGTGGAAGCCTGGCAAAGAGATCCTCTCGGACATCTGGTGAGAGAAGAATACCAACGAGAGGGGCATACTAGTGAGAGGGATGCGTGCACCTACTCTTTTTCACCTGCCAAGAGTCAACTCTAAAGCCTGCCCGGAAAACATCACAAAGCCAGAAGAGAGAACAAAACCAGTAGACTGTTGACACCTGTGTCATCCAGTTATCTCTTATCACCAACGGAGTGAAGCAAAGGCAGGGCTGAGAACAGCAGACAGACAGCACAGACAAAGAAAGAACCAGCCAAACAACTGCGAACCGTGCCACCGAGAACTGTTAACCCAGAATACAAGAACTATACTGCCTCGGTTTGGAAGCAGCCAAAGAGACTCATTTTGAAAGTGCAAGTCCAAATTTATTTTCTGTGTTTTCTTGCCCCCCACAGGTTCTTGGACTTTTTCTGTTTTTTTTTTTTTTTATTAACCAATTTGGGGAGGGATGTAATGCCCAGCATAAGTCAGCGTTCTAGTGCTGAACTCAGTATCTACACTTAACACCCACCTACCACTGATGTCACTGGTCATGTGACAGAGCATCAATAAAAGAGGCCGAGCGCATGTGCTTTGGGCCAGTTGCACCCAGTTACCAGAGTGTCTGTGTCAGAGGTTCTTTCCAGCATGAGGGCCTTACATAACACGGATCTCTCTGTTCGATGTTTCGTGAACTAGTTTAGTTATCGTACCACCTGCCAGCTTATTAATGGCCTCTTTAGCATGGAATTCTTTTGTTATCACATGAACACGTTCTCGTTGTTATGGAATATTCAAAAGATGTTGTAGCACCCTCTTGTGACGTGATTGAGAATCACATGTCACTTGCATTTACTTTGAGTGCAATGTCTATTTGAAGCAGATTGAGGAAAAACTCTTTCTTCTGCATTCAACCATTGGTTAGTTACTGGGCCGCATTCCTATTTTTATTTTGCAGTCCCTATTCTGATCAGCATTACATGCTACATCTGTATTAGGCGTTTTCACTGCAATCACAATGGAGATTCACAATCAAAGATACATCCACGGAGTCCTCCTACTGGGAATTAAGGAAATTCCGCAAAATTGCAAAAGTAATCGTGAGTCCATTGGGTAGTGTGTGATTTTCAACAGGGACCCAGAGCTTCCGATTTGAGGGCTTAGGCAACTCATTCAAACCCTCTGCAACACAATCACATTTCATAATGAGGTATGTTTCTCTGTTTTTCAACAAAACATCAACGTCACCGCCCCTCAGTGGAGTTTTTAATGCAGATAGCATAGTCCAAACAAAATCCCTTTCAGAGTGGGACTCATCAACAAAGTGCGGGACCATCGGCGCTGTGAGAAGTCTTTGTTTAATTCTGGATTTATGTTGAGTCATTCTGAGCTGGATTTGCTGTGTGTTTTTGCCAATGTATAATTTCGGACATGGTCATGTGATGGCATATATCACGTTTCGCGTTTTACGATTTGTGAATTCCGTATGTTTCCACTTCACATTAGTGAATTCAAGTTCTGAACCCTCTATGGTGTTGCCACAAGAGGAGCATGAACCGCATTTGTGATGGCCCACCACTGGTGCCAGATTCCATAGCGCCCGTAGGTCCGGCTGCACTCTGTTTTTGCGTAAGTCGGTACAAATAATTTGTTGGCCAATGCTTTTATTCCGTTTCAGAGCGAAAAGTAGTTTTTCAAAAGAACATGACAAGTTTGAAAGCAAATTCCAGTGACTTAGAATTATCTTTTTTGAATTTATTAGTATGTGGGCCAAAGGTTGACACACTTTCAAGCTGTTCCAATGGCTTCTTAATCTTTTTGGTCAGTAACTCCTCTCTGGGGGCATACCATGCCCGCTTTGTTGAATATTTAAGCATCTTCTTCGGATAGCCATGCAGTGGAGTCAGCAGTGCAAACACAGCAAGCACTCCACAGCCATGGAGTGGAGTGAGCAGTGCAAGCACAGCGAGCACTCCACAGCCATGCAGTGGAGTGAGCAGTGCAAGTACAGCGAGCACTCCACAGCCATGCAGTGGAGTGAGCAGTGCAAGCACAGCGAGCACTCCAAAGCCATGCAGTGGAGTGAGCAGTGCAAACACAGCGAGCACTCCAAAGCCATGCAGTGGAGTGAGCAGTGCAAACACAGCGAGCACTCCACAGCCATGCAGTGGAGTGAGCAGTGCAAACACAGCGAGCACTCCAAAGCCATGCGAGCACTCCACAGCTATGCAGTGGAGTGAGCAGTGCAAACACAGCGAGCACTCTACAGCCATGCAGTGGAGTGAGCAGTGCAAGCACAGCGAGCACTCCAAAGCCATGCAGTGGAGTGAGCAGTGCAAACACAGCGAGCACTCCACAGCCATGCAGTGGAGTGAGCAGTGCAAACACAGTGAGCACTCCAAGCCATGCAGTGGAGTGAGCAGTGCAAACACAGCGAGCACTCCACAGCCATGCAGTGGAGTGAGCAGTGCAAACACAGCGAGCACTCTACAGCCATGCAGTGGAGTGAGCAGTGCAAACACAGTGAGCACTCCAAAGCCATGCAGTGGAGTGAGCAGTGCAAACACAGGGAGCACTCTACAGCCATGCAGTGGAGTGAGCACTGCAAACACAGCGAGCACTCCAAAGCCATGCAGTGGAGTGAGCAGTGCAAGCACAGCAAGCACTCCACAGCCATGCAGTGCAGTGAGCAGTGCAAACACAGCGAGCACTCTACAGCCATGCAGTGAAGTGAGCAGTGCAAACCCAGCGAGCACTCTACAGCCATGCAGTGGAGTGAGCAGTGCAAACACAGCGAGCACTCCAAAGCCATGCAGTGGAGTGAGCAGTGCGAACACAGCAAGCACTCCACAGCCATGCAATGGAGTGAACAGTGCAAACACAGCGAGCACTCTACAGCCATGCAGTGGAGTGAGCAGTGCAAACACAGTGAGTACTCCAAAGCCATGCAGTGGAGTGAGCAGTGCAAACACAGCGAGCACTCCACAGCCATGCAGTGGAGTGAGCAGTGCAAACACAGTGAGCACTCTACAGCCATGCAGTGGAGTGAGCAGTGCAAACACAGCGAGCATTCTGCAGCCATGCAGTGGAGTGAGCAGTGCAAACACAGTGAGCGCTCCAAAGCCATGCAGTGGAGTGAGCAGTGCAAACACAGCGAGCACTCCACAGCCATGCAGTGGAGTGAGCAGTGCAAACACAGTGAGCACTCCAAAGCCATGCAGTGGAGTGAGCAGTGCAAGCACAGCGAGCACTCTACAGCCATGCAGTGGAGTGAGCAGTGCAAACCCAGCGAGCACTCTACAGCCATGCAGTGGAGTGAGCAGTGCAAACACAGCGAGCACTCCAAAGCCATGCAGTTGAGTGAGCAGTGCAAACACAGTGAGCACTACAAAGCCATGCAGTGGAGTGAGCAGTGCAAACACAGTGAGTACTCCAAAGCCATGCAGTTGAGTGAGCAGTGCAAACACAGTGAGTACTCCAAAGCCATGCAGTGGAGTGAGCAGTGCAAACACAGCGAGCACTCTACAGCCATGCAGTGGAGTGAGCAGTGCAAACACAGCGAGCACTCCACAGTCATGCAGTGGAGTGAGCAGTGCAAACACAGTGAGTACTCCAAAGCCATGCAGTGGAGTGAGCAGTGCAAACACAGCGAGCACTCCACAGCCATGCAGTGGAGTGAGCAGTGCAAACACAGTGAGCACTCTACAGCAGTGTTTCCCAAACTGTGGTCCGCGGACCCCCAGGGGTCCGTGACACATTCCCAGGGGGTCCGTAGGCAACAGTTTTAAAAGCACAGAAACGTTTCTTGTATAATTAGCAGCTTTCCAGCAACAATAAAAGTGTCAAGACAATGCCAGTGATTAATGTACCTGCTGGAGAGTGAGGAGAGTTCTGTTCAGTGGCAGCTTTGATTTAACTAATGTAGCACAGAGGGTTAATGTGCCTACTGCAAAGAACGTGTAACATGCATCTTAAAAAGCAGTATTTTATGTGCCTAGGTTCGTGGTTACTGCTTTTGTCACAGAGTTTCTTTTGTTACTGTGCACTTCATAAGTGACAATCGTAATCTAGCAGAGGACCTATAAACTGTCATCAAAGAGCTGCTTGCAAACTGCATGGTACCAGTTAGTAACTTATATTTTGTCCCAGTTATTAATTATCCTGATGCTGCTAAAAAGATATATTTGGGTGGAAATACATTTTTAATGTTAAAGTCAGTGCTAGCCACTGTTATGTTCTGAATCCTGAGTTTGTGCTTTTCCAGACCAAGCACCCCTTTAAACATTTTATATACACACTGATTTACATGTATGATTCAATGTCTCTATATGTGTGTGATGTAAAGTGCTCTGACATCCTACAATGGTATGAGAGATGCTATAAAACAAATGAAATACATGTGACAGAGGGGCTATTACTTCAATATAAAATACTAAGGGCCAGATATACGATCTCTTTTTATATGAGCGAATGGGTTCGCGAACCCGTTTGCGCATGCAAAAACCTATTGGGCCATGTACATAGCCTATTTAGCGAGTCGCAATTTGTTTGCGACTCTCTAAATAGGTTTTGTAACTTGCTATTTGGAAGGGGCATTCCCCCCATTTATCCCTTTGCAAATGCATGCAAAATTATTTTTTAAGGGCATCCAGTGGTCCCAGGGACCTCTGCCTGCCCTTAGAAAATGAAACGAAAACGTTTTTGTTTTTTTTTGCATGGTAAACAGGCTGCATTTTCTTTTTAAACTGCTTTATTTAAAAGCAGTCCGAGACACTGTGGCCTGTAGAGCCCAGCAGATCACCATCGCTGGGAGGGCTGGCATTCCCAATGGGTTTGCAAATTGCGAGAGGCTCATCAATATTAATGAACCTCGCAATTTGCGACCCCATTGGGAATCCCAAACAGTGTTAAACACACTGTTGTACATTTCATTTAGCGACTCACAATTTGCCACTCGCAATGTGTCGCCAATTGCAAGGCGCCAAATGAAATGGTCGTCCATCTGGCCCCAAAATCCTTAGTACTTTGAGTATTTGTTTTATGTGCACACATGTGTATTTTTTTAGAATTACTGTTTTAATGTTTAAAATTTAACTCATGCAAATTGCTTGGGGGTCCCCGGCTTCCAGTGGTGACTCAATGGGGGTCCTCAGGAGTCAAAGGTTTGGGAACCACTGCTCTACAGCCATGCAGTGGAGTGAGCAGTGCAAACACAGTGAGCACTCCACAGTCATGCAGTGGAGTGAGCAGTGCAAACACAGTGAGTACTCCAAAGCCATGCAGTGGAGTGAGCAGTGCAAACACAGCGAGCACTCCACAGCCATGCAGTGGAGTGAGCAGTGCAAACACAGCGAGCACTCTACAGCCATGCAGTGGAGTGAGCAGTGCAAACACAGTGAGCACTACAAAGCCATGCAGTGGAGTGAGCAGTGCAAACACAGTGAGTACTCCAAAGCCATGCAGTGGAGTGAGCAGTGCAAACACAGTGAGTACTCCAAAGCCATGCAGTGGAGTGAGCAGTGCAAACACAGTGAGCACTCTACAGCCATGCAGTGGAGTGAGCAGTGCAAACACAGCGAGCACTCCACAGTCATGCAGTGGAGTGAGCTGTGCAAACACAGTGAGTACTCCAAAGCCATGCAGTGGAGTGAGCAGTGCAAACACAGCGAGCACTCCACAGCCATGCAGTGGAGTGAGCAGTGCAAACACAGTGAGCACTCTACAGCCATGCAGTGGAGTGAGCAGTGCAAACACAGTGAGCACTCCACAGTCATGCAGTGGAGTGAGCAGTGCAAACACAGTGAGTACTCCAAAGCCATGCAGTGGAGTGAGCAGTGCAAACACAGTGAGTACTCCAAAGCCATGCAGTGGAGTGAGCAGTGCAAACACAGCGAGCACTCTACAGCCATGCAGTGGAGTGAGCAGTGCAAACACAGCGAGCACTCTACAGCCATGCAGTGGAGTGAGCAGTGCAAACACAGCGAGCACTCTACAGCCATGCAGTGGAGTGAGCAGTGCAAACACAGCGAGCACTCCACAGTCATGCAGTGGAGTGAGCAGTGCAAACAAAGTGAGTACTCCAAAGCCATGCAGTGGAGTGAGCAGTGCAAACACAGCGAGCACTCCACAGCCATGCAGTGGAGTGAGCAGTGCAAACACAGCGAGCACTCTACAGCCATGCAGTGGAGTGAGCAGTGCAAACACAGTGAGCACTCCAAAGCCATGCAGTGGAGTGAGCAGTGCAAACACAGGGAGCACTCTACAGCCATGCAGTGGAGTGAGCACTGCAAACACAGCGAGCACTCCAAAGCCATGCAGTGGAGTGAGCAGTGCAAGCACAGCAAGCACTCCACAGCCATGGAGTGGAGTGAGCAGTGCAAGCACAGTGAGCACTCCACAACCATGCAGTGGAGTGAGCAGTGCAAGTACAGCGAGCACTCCACAGCCATGCAGTGGAGTGAGCAGTGCAAGCACAGCGAGCACTCCAAAGCCATGCAGTGGAGTGAGCAGTGCAAACACAGCGAGCACTCCAAAGCCATGCAGTGGAGTGAGCAGTGCAAACACAGCGAGCACTCCACAGCCATGCAGTGGAGTGAGCAGTGCAAACACAGCGAGCACTCCAAAGCCATGCGAGCACTCCACAGCTATGCAGTGGAGTGAGCAGTGCAAACACAGCGAGCACTCTACAGCCATGCAGTGGAGTGAGCAGTGCAAGCACAGCGAGCACTCCAAAGCCATGCAGTGGAGTGAGCAGTGCAAACACAGCGAGCACTCCAAAGCCATGCAGTGGATTGAGCAGTGCAAACACAGCGAGCACTCCACAGCTATGCAGTGGAGTGAGCAGTGCAAACACAGCGAGCACTCTACAGCCATGCAGTGGAGTGAGAAGTGCAAACACAGTGAGCACTCCAAAGCCATGCAGTGGAGTGAGCAGTGCAAACACAGGGAGCACTCTACAGCCATGCAGTGGAGTGAGCACTGCAAACACAGCGAGCACTCCAAAGCCATGCAGTGGAGTGAGCAGTGCAAACACAGTGAGCACTCCAAGCCATGCAGTGGAGTGAGCAGTGCAAACACAGCGAGCACTCCACAGCCATGCAGTGGAGTGAGCAGTGCAAACACAGCGAGCACTCTACAGCCATGCAGTGGAGTGAGCAGTGCAAACACAGTGAGCACTCCAAAGCCATGCAGTGGAGTGAGCAGTGCAAACACAGGAAGCACTCTACAGCCATGCAGTGGAGTGAGCACTGCAAACACAGCGAGCACTCCAAAGCCATGCAGTGGAGTGAGTAGTGCAAGCACAGCAAGCACTCCACAGCCATGCAGTGCAGTGAGCAGTGCAAACACAGCGAGCACTCTACAGCCATGCAGTGAAGTGAGCAGTGCAAACCCAGCGAGCACTCTACAGCCATGCAGTGGAGTGAGCAGTGCAAACACAGCAAGCACTCCAAAGCCATGCAGTGGAGTGAGCAGTGCGAACACAGCAAGCACTCCACAGCCATGCAATGGAGTGAACAGTGCAAACACAGCGAGCACTCTACAGCCATGCAGTGGAGTGAGCAGTGCGAACACAGTGAGTACTCCAAAGCCATGCAGTGGAGTGAGCAGTGCAAACACAGCGAGCACTCCACAGCCATGCAGTGGAGTGAGCAGTGCAAACACAGTGAGCACTCTACAGCCATGCAGTGGAGTGAGCAGTGCAAACACAGCGAGCATTCTGCAGCCATGCAGTGGAGTGAGCAGTGCAAACACAGTGAGCACTCCAAAGCCATGCAGTGGAGTGAGCAGTGCAAACACAGTGAGCACTCCACAGCCATGCAGTGGAGTGAGCAGTGCAAACACAGTGAGCACTCCAAAGCCATGCAGTGGAGTGAGCAGTGCAAGCACAGCGAGCACTCTACAGCCATGCAGTGGAGTGAGCAGTGCAAACCCAGCGAGCACTCTACAGCCATGCAGTGGAGTGAGCAGTGCAAACACAGCGAGCACTCCAAAGCCATGCAGTGGAGTGAGCAGTGCAAACACAGTGAGCACTACAAAGCCACGCAGTGGAGTGAGCAGTGGAAACACAGTGAGTACTCCAAAGCCATGCAGTGGAGTGAGCAGTGCAAACACAGTGAGTACTCCAAAGCCATGCAGTGGAGTGAGCAGTGCAAACACAGCGAGCACTCTACAGCCATGCAGTGGAGTGAGCAGTGCAAACACAGCGAGCACTCCACAGTCATGCAGTGGAGTGAGCAGTGCAAACACAGTGAGTACTCCAAAGCCATGCAGTGGAGTGAGCAGTGCAAACACAGCGAGCACTCCACAGCCATGCAGTGGAGTGAGCAGTGCAAACACAGTGAGCACTCTACAGCAGTGTTTCCCAAACTGTGGTCCGCGGACCCCCAGGGGTCCGTGACACATTCCCAGGGGGTCCGTAGGCAACAGTTTTAAAAGCACAGAAACGTTTCTTGTATAATTAGCAGCTTTCCAGCAACAATAAAAGTGTCAAGACAATGCCAGTGATTAATGTACCTGCTGGAGAGTGAGGAGAGTTCTGTTCAGTGGCAGCTTTGATTTAACTAATGTAGCACAGAGGGTTAATGTGCCTACTGCAAAGAACGTGTAACATGCATCTTAAAAAGCAGTATTTTATGTGCCTAGGTTCGTGGTTACTGCTTTTGTCACAGAGTTTCTTTTGTTACTGTGCACTTCATAAGTGACAATCGTAATCTAGCAGAGGACCTATAAACTGTCATCAAAGAAGATATATTTGGGTGGAAATACATTTTTAATGTTAAAGTCAGTGCTAGCCACTGTTATGTTCTGAATCCTGAGTTTGTGCTTTTCCAGACCAAGCACCCCTTTAAACATTTTATATACACACTGATTTACATGTATGATTCAATGTCTCTATATGTGTGTGATGTAAAGTGCTCTGACATCCTACAATGGTATGAGAGATGCTACAAACAAATGAAATACATGTGACAGAGGGGCTATTACTTCAATATAAAATACTAAGGGCCAGATATACGATCTCTTTTTATATGAGCGAATGGGTTCGCGAACCCGTTTGCGCATGCAAAAACCTATTGGGCCATGTACATAGCCTATTTAGCGAGTCGCAATTTGTTTGCGACTCTCTAAATAGGTTTTGTAACTTGCTATTTGGAAGGGGCATTCCCCCCATTTATCCCTTTGCAAATGCATGCAAAATTATTTTTTAAGGGCATCCAGTGGTCCCAGGGACCTCTGCCTGCCCTTAGAAAATGAAACGAAAACGTTTTTGTTTTTTTTTGCATGGTAAACAGGCTGCATTTTTTTTTAAACTGCTTTATTTAAAAGCAGTCCGAGACACTGTGGCCTGTAGAGCCCAGCAGACCACCATCGCTGGGAGGGCTGGCATTCCCAATGGGTTTGCAAATTGCGAGAGGCTCATCAATATTAATGAACCTCGCAATTTGCGACCCCATTGGGAATCCCAAACAGTGTTAAACACACTGTTGTACATTTCATTTAGCGACTCACAATTTGCCACTCGCAATGTGTCGCCAATTGCAAGGCGCCAAATGAAATGGTCGTCCATCTGGCCCCAAAATCCTTAGTACTTTGAGTATTTGTTTTATGTGCACACATGTGTATTTTTTTAGAATTACTGTTTTAATGTTTAAAATTTAACTCATGCAAATTGCTTGGGGGTCCCCGGCTTCCAGTGGTGACTCAATGGGGTTCCTCAGGAGTCAAAGGTTTGGGAACCACTGCTCTACAGCCATGCAGTGGAGTGAGCAGTGCAAACACAGTGAGCACTCCACAGTCATGCAGTGGAGTGAGCAGTGCAAACACAGTGAGTACTCCAAAGCCATGCAGTGGAGTGAGCAGTGCAAACACAGCGAGCACTCCACAGCCATGCAGTGGAGTGAGCAGTGCAAACACAGCGAGCACTCTACAGCCATGCAGTGGAGTGAGCAGTGCAAACACAGTGAGCACTACAAAGCCATGCAGTGGAGTGAGCAGTGCAAACACAGTGAGTACTCCAAAGCCATGCAGTGGGATGAGCAGTGCAAACACAGTGAGTACTCCAAAGCCATGCAGTGGAGTGAGCAGTGCAAACACAGTGAGCACTCTACAGCCATGCAGTGGAGTGAGCAGTGCAAACACAGCGAGCACTCCACAGTCATGCAGTGGAGTGAGCAGTGCAAACACAGTGAGTACTCCAAAGCCATGCAGTGGAGTGAGCAGTGCAAACATAGCGAGCACTCCACAGCCATGCAGTGGAGTGAGCAGTGCAAACACAGTGAGCACTCTACAGCCATGCAGTGGAGTGAGCAGTGCAAACACAGTGAGCACTCCACAGTCATGCAGTGGAGTGAGCAGTGCAAACACAGTGAGTACTCCAAAGCCATGCAGTGGAGTGAGCAGTGCAAACACAGTGAGTACTCCAAAGCCATGCAGTGGAGTGAGCAGTGCAAACACAGCGAGCACTCTACAGCCATGCAGTGGAGTGAGCAGTGCAAACACAGCGAGCACTCTACAGCCATGCAGTGGAGTGAGCAGTGCAAACACAGCGAGCACTCTACAGCCATGCAGTGGAGTGAGCAGTGCAAACACAGCGAGCACTCCACAGTCATGCAGTGGAGTGAGCAGTGCAAACACAGTGAGTACTCCAAAGCCATGCAGTGGAGTGAGCAGTGCAAACACAGCGAGCACTCCACAGCCATGCAGTGGAGTGAGCAGTGCAAACACAGTGAGCACTCTACAGCCATGCAGTGGAGTGAGCAGTGCAAACACAGTGAGTACTCCAAAGCCATGCAGTGGAGTGAGCAGTGCAAACACAGCGAGCACTCCACAGCCATGCAGTGGAGTGAGCAGTGCAAACACAGTGAGCACTCTACAGCCATGCAGTGGAGTGAGCAGTGCAAACACAGTGAGCACTACAAAGCCATGCAGTGGAGTGAGCAGTGCAAACACAGCGAGCACTCCACAGCCATGCAGTGGAGTGAGCAGTGCAAACACAGTGAGCACTCTACAGCCATGCAGTGGAGTGAGCAGTGCAAACACAGTGAGCACTCCACAGTCATGCAGTGGAGTGAGCAGTGCAAACACAGTGAGTACTCCAAAGCCATGCAGTGGAGTGAGCAGTGCAAACACAGCGAGCACTCCACAGCCATGCAGTGGAGTGAGCAGTGCAAACACAGTGAGCACTCTACAGCCATGCAGTGGAGTGAGCAGTGCAAACACAGTGAGCACTACAAAGCCATGCAGTGGAGTGAGCAGTGCAAACACAGTGAGCACTCCACAGCCATGCAGTGGAGTGAGCAGTGCAAACACAGTGAGCACTCTACAGCCATGCAGTGGAGTGAGCAGTGCAAACACAGTGAGTACTCCAAAGCCATGCAGTGGAGTGAGCAGTGCAAACACAGCGAGCACTCCACAGCCATGCAGTGGAGTGAGCAGTGCAAACACAGTGAGCACTCTACAGCCATGCAGTGGAGTGAGCAGTGCAAACACAGTGAGCACTACAAAGCCACGCAGTGGAGTGAGCAGTGCAAACACAGTTCTATTTCTCTGGGTTCTCAACTGGAATCATTGAAGAGGGACAACAACCTACTCTCTCGGAGCTCTGCTCTGCTCTCTTGCTAATACAGATTTACTTTAGACACACAAACTTTCCATGTCTGGGGTCTGCCCAGCTCTTCGGCGCTAAAAAGACAAGACAGGGCATATTTATGAGGCACTTTGTTGACTCGAGCATCACACAACCTGGTGCAAGAGCAATGCAAATGCAAAATGAGATGTATCAAGCAGCACAAGTCCACTTTGCGTGGCCCTGAGTGGCTTCATAAATCTCAAATGCAACTCAGCGCAAAGTGCTGCACGGCATTACTCTGTGCCCGGGGGCGTTCCATGGGCAGCGCGCGGGCGCTCCCATGCAACATCCATGGATTTTAACTCTTCCCCAGATTAAACCTGGGAATGCGCCAAAAACAAACACCTGCTCAGAAGATGCGCTCTGAGGAGACACATCTTTGGTTTTCCTCTTTCCACGAGTGCTTCATTCTGGAAGAACCCTCTTGGGCTTGTTTTAATGCAGGAAGGAGCTCTTTCCGCGCAAACACAATCCTGCATGCAACTCAGATACCCTCGTACCAGGGTTCAAGTGCGCCGGCGCTGGTGCCAGTGATGCAGCGCAGCAAGGTTAGTTGCTGTGCTGCAATACTTTTTCATAAGTTTGGCCTTTACTGTCAATGTCCGGTCTCTGCGGACCTGCTGATCCCAGACGCCTCTTGTAGAAACATTAACCTTCTACCTTTGAGTTCCACTGCGTTCTACGGATCTTACAATTCTCTAAAAGATACGCCAACCTATCTGGGATCTCCGCTCTGCCATTAAAGAGCTGATCATCTATAGCTCAGCTCTGCTGCTCTCTCCTACTCCTCCATCTCTCAAAGAGACACAAACTCTATATCTGTGAGCTCAGCTCAGCTTTATTGCACTTGAGACTTGAGAGACTCATGTATTTCTTGGCTCTGCTGAAGTCTCCTCCTCTTGCAAATCTCCTAAAGAAAAACTAACTCATTTCATTGCTCAGTTCTTCATCAAGGAGACACTAGCCTCACATGCCTGAGATGTCACTTCATTTTTATTTCGGTTCCTTAAACCATAAAAACATATACAAAAAAATTATACACAAGGGATTAATAATATTTGCGAAATCAAATTAAAATTGTTACAATCATAAAATCATTTTTACAAGTTAAAAAGATCAATGAATGCATTCAAAACGATATGTTCCCATTCAAAGTCCATTTCTACTAACACGTAATTGACTATAAAGGAAGTGCTTGGTTTAAAGGAAATTCAGTATAGCAGTTGACACTTTCCCAGAACCAAGCTGTTTGATTAGTCCAGATATCACTCAAGCCCAGGTCACATAGATGAATCGTCACATGCTTTATCCAGAGGAGAAGATGAGCGTTTTTATGGGACATGATGTTCTTCAGAGCTAGCCTGTAGTGGAAAAGATCAGGGGTCGATCACAACCTCACCCAATCGAGGTTTTAACACTGGTATGCCCCAAAGTTACAAATGCGCGATGCGCCCGCCAGTGTGGCGGAGGCATTCTAATTGAGGGTGTGGACCGCCGCAAGCATTGTGGGCGGTCCCAAATCCACACACCTGCGGTACTTCCCATTGAGTTTTCTTGTGATAACACTTAGTCTTAACCATTCTGAGGCCTTGATAGGATCAATCACTCTTTCTTCACACAATCTTTCTAACTCCTCCTTCATCAACCCCCTTAAAGCAAGCAGAACATACCTCACATTCTGTACTTTAGGCACCACACCTTCTTTGAGCACTAGGTGATGTTCAAATTTCTTAAGACACTCCAGTTCCTCTCTGAACAAGATAGGAAATCTGGTGGCCCATTCATTCACTTACTGATATTCTGTAAAGAATACTTGCTGTGGATGGTTGGGGTTAAAAACAATTCCCGACCCACGTTGTTCTTTCCATTTGAGCAAAGAGCTTCACTTCTCAACCACATAAATCTTTGCATTAGCTTTCCTCCCTTAACATTTCAGCTCTGCTATGAAATATCCCAAGACAGGTAGTTTACTCCCACAATATCCTTCAGGGTTCACATCTGAGGAAATATGAATTTTTATGATCAATTGTGTCCCCTATCTTAGACCCCAACGACTCCGTGTACGCGCTACAAGTACATGTATGTTCCCTCCACTTCCAGCTATGGAGACTCCAAATGCATTTGCGTCCAACGTTAACATGTCCTCTTTCAGATCCACCATGAATGGGTCGAATATTCCGTTCCTAAGTATGCCTTGCCAACGTCTTTATGTGGTGTACTTTACACGTTTTTCAGCTCTGGTGAAGTAGGCCCTGAATTCTGCCATCTAGCCTTTTCCTGCCTTCTGCCTCTGAATGTGTCAGCCGGGGCCTGCATCTGTATCCGTGACTTTTGTCTCACTCCCTGTGCGGCTAGCGGTGCTTGGCTAGGCCTGTTGCCTGCCAAGACTGTATTCAGCCTTCAAGTTATCTGCTCCGCTCCTCGAAAAATACATTCCTGTCTAGTAGTTCAAGTAAACATCCTTCCAGCTGCAGAGCAAAGGGCCCGGCCTCACTGTCTCCGTGCAAGTAATTCATAGCTCCTGTTACCATGGTAGGCCCATGCCCCCTCGCATCTCATGCAGACACGTAGACGCTTATACACGCACTCACAGTTAGTATAGAATAGCCTCTGCCCGAGAGACCTTTCCTTCCAGATAATAAAGTTCCTTAAACACAAGATATTAGATACGATTTGGGATTAGGTTGATCTGACATCCAAGACTTCTATCTCCTCATGTAGGGCTAAATGTCAAGTCCCCTTCACCCTCCAGTTACACGTCAATCACACGTCATGCTTCCTGCGCCCGCATCTCTGTCATGTATTTCTGCTGACACTGCAGGGTTCTCTTATGGATCCACCCACTTGTGACATCTTCTTAATGACGTTTCTAGTACACGCCTTCATGCACGCCTATTGTAACGCCTTTTCCATGTGTACTCTTATCTCTCCTCTCAGCTGTTACGCCTTCTGCATCTGTCTTTACTGTAATGCATCGACTATATATACGAATAACTGTCAATAAAGTATTGTCTGTCAGTCCCTTCCCGAACCTACGTGGTGACGGAATGGTATGCCACCTTGGTTCGAACCAATACCAATTCCTTTTTAAGGAATAAAACCCCTTTATAAACCTCAAATATCACGGATTTTGCCTCTTCTTTTTGACTGAGTTATTCTTATTGAACTTTACCGCATAAATTAAGTATAGGTAATTTAAATTTACCACATAATTGGCGCCCGAATAGGGACCCCTCCCCCACCCCACGCGCCGGAGGTGCGTTGCAGGCCTAGCCCCCTGCCACAGCCGGACGGACAACTACGCGTACCCGCAGGATTTCCTGTATCTCCCTCAGGCTAACGGAGGTGAATGAGGCTGCGATCAACACCCAGACGAGGCGGTGAGGAGTGCGGAGGATCCCGACCAGAGCCTAGCTGAGAGAGCAAGATCCGAGGAATATGGAGGCCCACCAGGTTCCGAAGTTCCGAAGTATCTGCGTCAGGAGTCGAGTCCAGTCCGGTCCAGTCCAGTCCAGTTTCCGAGGCCTTCCGTTCCGTGCTTCCCGGTGAGTACCATTGCTGGGGACGCATCTAGACGTGCGCATTAATTTGTGCCGGTCAAGACGGGTTTGGGTACACAGACCTGGTCTGCACTGTTTAGCAGTGTATCTGTACTGTTTAGCAGTATATCCTGTCTGCACTGTTTAGCGATGTATCTGTACTGTTTAGCAGTACATCCAGTATCATGTCGTTAGTTAGTTTTATTCTAATTATTGTTGTTCGCTTTATAATGTTTTAATGTGTTTTCAAAATGTCGTAGTATGAGTGATTGTTCGATTTTCATTACTGTGATTATTGTGTTAATTGTGTTCATATCTAAGTAAGGATCAAGTAGCCTGAGTTTTAAGATGCCGTTATTCTCCAAATTAAGACAGTTAAAAACTAGAAAAGGGATACTCGAGGAAGCCGTTCCCATTCCACCTCTGGACACTCCAGGGTACTTTATGTACCACAAACATGGCCTAGATGCCGTTTTATATCTCGATTTATGGGTGAACTACACCAAGGATATAGCAGAGAATCAGAGATGGCCCGCTGCTGGGACATGGGATGCAGATTGCATCATGAGAGTAGAAGAAGCATTATGGAAAAAGAAAGCCAGACAGTCACAGAAAGATGCCATTGAATTATGGCGTAAAGAATCGCATAGGCGTACAGAAAAAGCACACAGAAAAGAAGAGAAAAGTAGAGAGGATTCAGACAAGGCCCGAGAAAACGTATTAGTTGAGGAAGGTATCCGAGTAAAAATAGAGCAAGTAGATAGACAACGAAACACCCTTATGAATGGTATGTATCCTCTTCTGGCCGAGGGTTTACCTAAGGCCACCCCGGAAGTACCAAAAGATCTGCCACCTCCAATGCTCCCGACTAAAATGCATCATAAAACCGCAAAGGATATTTTCCTTTCTTCCTATCTAGACGATGTAGCCCCCGAATATGTTAATACCGCACCGCCCCACACGCCCCCTACTGGCGGCGCTCGACCCCGAGATAGTCAACCCCCACCTCCGCGACAAACTACTCCTCCTCCCGTTCCAACCCTTCCAGCCGTTCTTCCACCTCTTCCTGCACCTATTCTTCCTACTTTACACCCAACGAATCCCTTCGGATCCGGCGCCTCAGGAGGCGCGTCCGGAGGGGCGATAGGATTCCAAACCCCACCACCAACACATAGGTGGACTTATAGGGATTTAGCACAACAACGTACACCTCAAGCAGCCGATTTTGACATATATATAGAACGTCTTTCGGACTGTAGATATGATCCAGTCCCGGTAAAAATGACGACAGATTAATGCTCGCATCAGTACGACTAAGACGGGTTACCCACTTTTTATTGACACTACCTGGAATGGTTGATCATCTAGACAGAATATATCATTTTGTTCAAACAGGGGAAGGCCCTGAAAGTATTGGCCAGGCCATGGCTCACCAGAAAGTTGACACTCAAGCCAAGATATTACGGTTTTTCATAAACTGCCAAATAAGAGAACAAGATAGGCCGGGTGTAGACCTGGAGGAAATGAGAGCACTTAATAGGTGGGGTCAGAATATAGCAGACGGGAACCACGATAAACAGAGTTGTATAAAAAACATGTACCAAAGAATCAGAAGCGCAGTAATAAAAATACATGAAAAAAGACAGTTAGAACCAGAAATAGAATCAGACAAGTTTGAATCCTCAGGGGAGGAGGACGCACCAGAAACGGCAACAGGACAAACACAATTACCAGCTAGAGAAATGATAGCATATGTAGGTAAAGGAAGATCCTATAATAATTCAATGCGTCCAGTACGTCCAGAAAGTAAAAGAATTTTTCAGGAAGCCATGTCTAATCCGAGAACGCCTGAACACTTATTCCAAGCCACTGACAACAGACTTCGAGAACGAATGGGGTACCATGTACTCGATTCTATGGATGAACAGGAATTAGCTAGGTCAGCAGTACAATGGGCTGACAATCCTGAGAAATATAGTGATGATGCGTTAGCACACACATTTTTGAATATGACACCAAGCGAACAGCGTTTAGCTGGTACATACATGATACAACACCTACTCCTATTGTATAGAAGCCAACACTCTGATCCAGGTCCCCTGCCTGAAATATTAGCAGAACTACTCATGAATAAATGGAGAGGTCTAGGTACCGATCTAATTAAAGTGATTCTAGAACATCGGCACAGATATAGTGCCTTCCTGTGTCCACAGCCTGATTCAACACACTCCATGGAAAGAAAAATGTATTACATAGACAGACAGAATCCGTTACGAGAAGTGCACCCAGTCCAGAATGCTGATAGTACGCTTCGACGCGTGTTTGTGTACACGCCCATAACTAAAATAGAATTATTGGAAATGAAAAAATTAGTACCCAGCCATGACAAAGATCCAGCAGGTTTTCATCGTGAAATAAAAGACATGTTACTCATGGGTGATTACACTTATCCTGACCTTATGAAAATATTGAAAGTACTACTGCCTGCTGGTATTTACGAGAAACTCAAAGAAAAAGAATGGGAAGTGGGAAATGCAAAGATTGATTGGGCTGCATTAGAAAACGAAGAAAAGACCCGAATTCCAGGCCTAGGGCTTGGAGACAAAGTTAAAGCGTTACCAGGATTGTTAGTACAAGTATTGCCACGTTTATTAAGTACGAAAAAGGAAGACTGGGGTGCAATCTCAGCCTGCAAACAGAAACCCGATGAAGACACTAGTGATTTTTATTCTCGATTTGAAAAATGTTTTGGTATTAACAGCGGTCTGAAAGCAAGTAGCGAATCATATCCACATCTTTTTGTAACAAAATTAGTCAAGAATTCACTACCCCAGGTTAAGAACAGAGTACTGAAAGTCGAGAGTACTTGGCAAGCTAACACCCCTTCACAAATGTTACAAATGTTACAGTATCACCAGAATAGAATTAGAGAAGAACAAGAACACGAACAAAGACGTATGATGGACACGAAAATGAAAATGTTAGTTGCCCAGTCAGTTCCAGCTGATGGTCACAAAAAGGGTGCGACCCAGCCCAGTAATTCGACGGCTCCTGTTAAAGGGGTATGTAACTATTGTAAACAGCCAGGTCTTTATATAAACGATTGTGCAGTTCTGAAACACAATATCTCCACGGGTAAGACCAAGGAGAGACCACGTCCACCTAGACAAGATCAAGCCCAACAACAAGTACCCCAGAATATACAGCATATACCGCCTATGCCAGCTTCACAACAGACCGTAGCAGTACCACAGCCACAGCCTATTGCCGCAACACAAAACACGACACAACAGATGTACCAGTATGCACAAAATGACTACCCCGATTACCAGCGATACACATGAAACAGCCTAGAGAGGGAGGTTGGCTTGCCTCTTATTGAGGTTCCTGTAGATCAAGAGGGTCCTTATGTACACAGTCAAGTATTAGAGAAAGACAGAAAGTTTTTAATTGATACAGGGGCAAGCAGAACAACGATTAGTCACGATGAGGTCCCAGGGGCACCCCTCTCAGGCTCACAGAATGTTTCCCTTGGATATTCAGGAAAACATATTATTAACGAAGTATCACAACCTCTTCCTCTTGCAGTTGGTCCTCTGACACGGACTACAGATTTATTGCTTACAAAGTCATGCCCAGAAAACTTGCTAGGTATAAAGACACTGAAAGCTCTAGGAGCTATAATATGCTGTTCTCCGGAAGGAGTACGATTATGCTTGCGAGATTTTAAAGGTCACTATGTATTGAGAGACATGGATCACCGATTACAGAATGTCCCTGCACATTTGTGGGCACAAGGCCCCACTGATGTAGGTTGTATGCACATTACACCATATCGAGTCACACTCAAAGCAGGAGTGGTATTCGGCAATACAAGTTACCCCCAGATGCTGTAGTGGCTTTACTGAAAATCATTGACGAGCTCATTGCACAAGGAGTGGTCGTAGAGACCGACTCTAATGTATGTAATTCTCCTATCATTCCAGTTCTTAAACGTACTGATCCAAATGCACCACCAGTTTATCGATTAGTTATTGATCTGCGCGAATTGAATAAATGCATTGTACTACAGTATCCCGTGGTTCCAGATATCTCTTCATTACTGACAGCTATTGATTCAGAAGCAGCGTTCTTTACTGTAATTGACCTCAAGAATGCCTTCTTTAGCGTCCCAATCGATCCGGAAAGCCAATACTTGTTCGGATTCTGTTTAAATGGACGAAGTTTCAAATTTGCACGTGCACCTCAAGGATTCACAGAAAGCCCCAGCATCTATAGCCAAGCACTGAAAAGACAACTTGACAGTATCCACGTGCCTGTTAACACCGCCCTACTTCAGTATGTCGATGATCTGTTGATCACCGCCCGAAGTGAACCCGAATGTGAGAAAGCATCACTGACGGTTTTAAATTTTCTGGCCGACAAGGGGCACAAGGTATCCCCTTCGAAGCTGCAATTCTGTGTTCAGCAAGTTGTGTACCTTGGTCACTTGCTGTCCAAAGTGGGGAGACAGCTCACACCTGATCGCATCCAGTTAATTGTAAACATGTCACCACCCAAGACACAAAAGGAGGTGCGAGCCTTTATAGGCCTCACTTCGTACTGTAGGCAATGGATTCCCCAATATGCATTTCTAGCAAAACCACTCATTCAGTTGACAACTCAGGAGGCAGCGACATCGACTGTCCTCCCTTGGACTCAAGAACATACACAAGCTTTTGAAGTCTTAAAGAAAGCCTTATGTCAAGCACCTGTTTTAGCAACACCATGTTACAGTAAGCCTTTTACACTTTTTGTCACAGAACGTGAAGGTACTGCCTTGTCAGTACTCACTTAGGAACAAGCAGGTTCACACAAACCGTGTGCTTACTTTTCTAGCACATTAGATCCAGTAGCCCAGGCTCTGCCTGCGTGCTTGAAATCAGTTGCAGCGACAGCTTTAGCAATCAGACAAAGCGATTCCATAGTACTAGGACATCAATTGACAGTGCAAGTTCCACATTCCGTGGAAGTTCTTTTAAACCGTACACAGACCCAACACTTGACTATAGCAAGACTGACAGGTTATGAATTGACATTGTTTCAGCCACACATAGAAATCAGACGCTGTAGTACATTAAATCCTGCCACACTTTTGCCATTAAGTGGCGTAGACCCATTGGCACATGATTGTATTGAAGTCATTACTATTACGACGAAACCCAGACAAGACTTGACAGACGTCCCATTACCAGATCCAGACCTGACACTTTATGTGGATGGTTCATGTATGAGAACAGGTACAGGTGAATTAGTGGCCGCCTACGCAGTCACGACAGACACTGAAGTTATTGAAACCAATTGTATTGACACCCTGTCAGCTCAAGCAGCAGAGCTCATCGCTCTGACACAAGCCTGTATTCAAGCCAAAAATAAGAAAGTTAACATATACACTGATTCACGTTATGCATTCGGAGTCGTTCACGACTTCGGAGTTCTCTGGCGAGAGAGAGGTTACTTAACTTCTCACGGTGCCAACATTCAACACGGTCCCCTCATTCAAACACTGTTAGATGCAATACATCTGCCTACTGCAATATCTATCATGAAGTGTAAAGCACATACAAAAGTCACCGATATCATTTCCCAGGGTAACGACCTGGCAGATCGAACAGCTAAGCAAACTGCTCAGAATCAAACTCATGTAACTGACGTGACAAAGACAATAGTTCCGACATCGACACATTGCATGACAGTCAGGGATCCCGCACATGATGTAATTGACATACAGACACATGCTACACCAGATGAAATCAAGAAATGGACTGAATTAGGAGGGATCCAAACAGATAAGGGATGGATGACGAAGGGAAAATCTACATGGTTTCTCCCCGACTCTATGGTTCAAGTCATCATTAACACGATACATAGTCCAGCACACCTAGGAGAAAAAGCCATGCTAGACAGTATTCAACACATATGGTTCAATAAAAACTTACGAGCAGCAGCCAAACAGAAAGTGCGTACTTGCATGATTTGTTGTCAGTTCAATCCAGGTAAAAGCATTCCTGTAGAGCAAGGTGGATTTCAGCCTCCCGATCACCCTTTTGAAGTCCTCCAGATGGATTATATCTAGATGGAACGTTGTCGAGGATTCAAATATGTCCTCGTAGTCGTATGTGCACTTTCTCGATGGACTGAAGCATATCCAGTCCCAGATTACACTGCTCCGACCACTGCCAAGCAGCTGGTTCGCGAATTCTTCCCACGGTATGGTTTGCCCCGTATCGTGTACTCAGATAACGGTCAGCCATTCTCATCCGAGCTTGTGAAACACATTACACTCCTGTTAGGCTACCAGTGGAAATTCCACTGTGTCCGGCATCCCGAGGCAGCAGGTCTCGTGGAGCGTCATAATCAGACTCTGAAAATCCGACTTTCTAAAATCTGCAGAGAGAAAGGCGTTGACTGGATAGTAGCTTTGCCAGTTGCCCTTTTTTATATGAGGATGGTAGCGCATTCTCGAACCGGGCTATCCCCGTATGAGGTGGTCTTTGGTAGGCCACCAAATATGTGGGGGACGCCTGTACCGCGTAAAATCACAGATGTTGACTGTATTATGCTGACAGATTACCTTGCTTCCTTGATGTCTGCACTACAATCTTGTCGTTCACAGGTAGCTGTGGCCTTTCCCGACAACACCGAGGTGAAGCCCCATGAAGTGGTTCCCGGGGATTTTGTTGTTATTCGCAATTTTGATCGAAGAAGTCCGCTGGAGCCCCGCTGGCAAACTCCGAAATTGGTTCTTCTGACGACGAGGACCGCCGTGAAGGTTGAGGGCAGAAAAGGGTGGCTGCACTCGAGCCACGTTAAGAAGTTTCACGGACTCCCTTCGGACTTGGACTCTAAGCCCTGCCCTCCTCCACAGACTGACTCAAAACTCCCCCTGGTTGAGAAAACCGCCTCCGAGGAATATAGACTGAAACTACGGTCTAGCAAGTCAGACAGTTTAATTGTTTAAGTCCTCCCCTAGGTGAATCGGTTAAATTAGTCTCTGACATGTATCCCCTAGACCGAGATAGAGAGAGAGATAGACAGATACAGCTCAAGAAATTGTAAATCACTTCGTAGTCACTGTATAGTGACATTATTGATTATGTTTTTTCTAAGTCTTCTGATTATTGCTGCAAGTATAT
The DNA here is from genome assembly GCF_964263255.1 of Lissotriton vulgaris. Taxonomy (NCBI): domain Eukaryota; kingdom Metazoa; phylum Chordata; class Amphibia; order Caudata; family Salamandridae; genus Lissotriton; species Lissotriton vulgaris. The sequence continues at coordinate 2,122,734,316 of NC_141691.1, forward strand.
TACTACATATCTATTACCCTATTTTCAAGCGTGCACATTCTGCTTTTAACGTCACTGCCGAACATTCTTTTAGCGAATTACCTCCGCATGAATTGTCTTACAGACTTGCGCTGTGCAACAACACATTCATTAGTATGTTACATCACTCCCATCTGACCAACAACGCTACAAATTGTTGGATATGTGGCCGACTCCCTCCCTTCCAGAAATACAAGGGAGTTCTGCCCCTCTTTCCGTACCCGTTCACACACAATGGCTCCTGTGGTGCATGGTTTAGACTGATTAATTCTTTAGATTCTGATACTATAGTTTATGAAGGAAATTGGGTTTGGGGAAACCTGAATTTAGTTTTGCTTAAAGCCTGCTACCCTAACAAGGAGGGACTTCCCACAAGGACAGGAACTGATCTAGAAAATGAAGTATATGGATTAGGTAACTTTACCATTAACCTTATGATTTTGAATGTTGAATCCGAAGCTGCACCAGTTTTGCCTGCTATGTCAGTATTACCAGTCACAGGTGAATTATGTGTCAGAAAAAATGGTTCAGTACACTTGGGTCATAGTAAATGTACTACTGTGGTCGAATTCAGTGATCAAGGCAAGTCTACATTCAGAGCTACTCGTCATTCCTACTTCATTTGTGGTCATACCGCATATATACGCTTACCTCTAGATTGGGATGGTACCTGTTACATTGCATTCCTTCTGCCACCTGTTTTCCTAGCCCCTCCTGATTATCATAGAAACACTAATCTAGTAAACCATAGACTCCGAAGAGATCTCCCGATTGTCGATTACACTGAAACGGCATGGGAGCAATACACAGACTTCAATAAAGGTTTCTTTCCCTACTTAGGTGCTGTCTTTAATAGTAAACTGATACGCAAATTAACTAGAACCCTCGAAGCAGTAGTGAATGAAACTACTTCCGCCCTAGGCAACTTAACAGAGGAGCAGTCTGCTATGCGGGTTGTTGTTCTTCAAAATCGTCTCGTCCTTGACGTCATCCTGGCCGATAGGGGCGGAGCCTGTAAGGTCATCGGGTCAAGCTGCTGTGTTTTCATTCCAGAAAACGCGCCATCAGTATATAAAGCTATAACCCGTCTCCATAAGATTGCAAGTTTGATACACCAGAATCCAGGCCCCTGGACTTGGTCCGGTTGGTTCTGGACAACGTTGACCGCCTGGGGATGGAAGGTCCTATCCTTCCTAGGCATTGCCCTTCTCGTAGTATTCAGTTGCTGCCTATGTCTGCAATGTGGGCCAGCGATTTGCGGCCTGTGTGCCACATCATGTATTCCACATTCAAGTTCCCATTCAAAACGCCATAAGAAGAAAGAAGAGCAAATGATGTTACGCGAACAGATTGATCGATTCATGAGGATCGATATATCATGAAGGGTCCGTAGGGGACAAGGAGGGAATGAGGAAATATGAATTTTTATGATCAATTGTGTCCCCTATCTTAGACCCCAACGACTCCGTGTACGCGCTACAAGTACATGTATGTTCCCTCCACTTCCAGCTATGGAGACGCAAATACATTTGTGTCCAACGTTAACATGTCCTCTTTCAGATCCACCATGAATGGGTCGAATATTCCGTTCCTAAGTATGCCTTGCCAACGTCTTTATGTGGTGTACTTTACACGTTTTTCAGCTCTGGTGAAGTAGGCCCTGAATTCTGCCATCGAGCCTTTTCCTGCCTTCTGCTTCTGAATGTGTCAGCCGGGGCCTGCATCTGTATCCGTGACTTTTGTCTCACTCCCTGTGCGGCTAGCGATGCTTGGCTCGGCCTGTTGCCTGCCAAGACTGTATTCAGCCTTCAAGTTATCTGCTCCGCTCCTCGAAAAATACATTCCTGTCTAGTAGTTCAAGTAAACATCCTTCCAGCTGCAGAGCAAAGGGCCCGGCCTCACTGTCTCCGTGCAAGTAATTCATAGCTCCTGTTACCATGGTAGGCCCATGCCCCCTCGCATCTCATGCAGACACGTAGACGCTTATACACGCACTCACAGTTAGTATAGAATAGCCTCTGCCCGAGAGACCTTTCCTTCCAGATAATATAGTTCCTTAAACACGAGATATTAGATACGATTTGGGATTAGGTTGATCTGACATCCCAGACTTCTGTCTCCTCATGTAGGGCTAAATGTCAAGTCCCCTTCACCCTCCAGTTACACGTCAATCACACGTCATGCTGCCTGCGCGCGCATCTCTGTCATGTATTTCTGCTGACACTGCAGGATTCTCTTATGGATCCACCCACTTGTGACATCTTCTTAATGACGTTTCTAGTACACGCCTTCATGCACGCCTATTGTAACGCCTTTTCCATTACGTATGTGTACTCTTATCTCTCCTCTCAGCTGTTACGCCTTCTGCATCTGTCTTTACTGTAATGCATCGACTACATATACACGAATAACTGTCAATAAAGTATTGTCTGTCAGTCCCTTCCCGAACCTACGTGGTGACGGAATGGTATGCCACCTTGGTTCGAACCAATACCAATTCCTTTTTAAGGAATAAAACCCCTTTATAAACCTCAAATATCACGGATTTTGCCTCTTCTTTTTGACTGAGTTATTCTTATTGAACTTTACCGCATAAATTAAGTATAGGTAATTTAAATTTACCACAGAAAGTCGGATTTTCAGAGTCTGATTATGACGCTCCACGAGACCTGCTGCCTCGGGATGCCGGACACAGTGGAATTTCCCTGGTAGCCTAACAGGAGTGTAATGTGTTTCACAAGCTCGGATGAGAATGGCTGACCGTTATCTGAGTACACGATACGTGGCAAACCATACCGTGGGAAGAAATCGCGAACCAGCTGCTTGGCAGTGGTCGGAGCAGTGTAATCTGGGACTGGATATGCTTCAGTCCATCGAGAAAGTGCACATACCACAACGAGGACATATTTGAATCCTCGACAACGTTCCATCTGGATATAATCCATCTGGAGGACTTCAAAAGGGTGATCGGGAGGCTGAAATCCACCTTGCTCTACAGGAATGCTTTTACCTGGATTGAACTGACAACAAATCATGCAAGTACGCACTTTCTGTTTGGCTGCTGCTCGTAAGTTTTTATTGAACCATATGTGTTGAATACTGTCTAGCATGGCTTTTTCTCCTAGGTGTGCTGGACTATGTATCGTGTTAATGATGACTTGAACCATAGAGTCGGGGAGAAACCATGTAGATTTTCCCTTCGTCATCCATCCCTGATCTGTTTGGATCCCTCCTAATTCAGTCCATTTCTTTTATTTCATCTGGTGTAGCATGTGTCTGTATGTCAATTACATCATGTGCGGGATCCCTGACTGTCATGCAATGTGTCGATGTCGGAACTATTGTCTTTGTCACGTCAGTTACATGAGTTTGATTCTGAGCAGTTTGCTTAGCTGTTCGATCTGCCAGGTCGTTACCCTGGGAAATGATATCGGTGACTTTTGTATGTGCTTTACACTTCATGATAGATATTGCAGTAGGCAGATGTATTGCATCTAACAGTGTTTGAATGAGGGGACCGTGTTGAATGTTGGCACCGTGAGAAGTTAAGTAACCTCTCTCTCGCCAGAGGACTCCGAAGTCGTGAACGACTCCGAATGCATAACGTGAATCAGTGTATATGTTAACTTTCTTATTTTTGGCTTGAATACAGGCTTGTGTCAGAGCGATGAGCTCTGCTGCTTGAGCTGACAGGGTGTCAATACAATTGGTTTCAATAACTTCAGTGTCTGTCGTGACTGCGTAGGCGGCCACTAATTCACCTGTGGGACTCATCTCACCCATTTTAAGATCTTCCCAGACATTCTTGTCAATTAATGTAAATAGCAAACACGAATAAACCCACACATGCACATTTTTTGTATTTAACCCAATCATACTTGGGGAAACGATAAACATGATCTCTTTCCAAAGATTGCACACACACCTCTTTACTAAGGGCCATATGTATCAACCGAATTTTGATTTGCAAACGTTGCAAATCACAAAAAAGCAGCATGTGCGAATCAAAATTTGGAAGACGTTATGTATGAGGATAATCGCAATGCAAATTTAAGGAATCGCAAAATTTGCAATTCCTCAACTTTGTGTAAGTATTTAAGGAATCGCAAATTGCGATTCCTTAAATGCTATGCAGAAACCACTGAAGTTTTGCGATTTCTACTTAAGAAATCGCAAAATGCCACCAACTTCGGTTGGTGGCAATTTGCGATTTCTTTCACAAATGCACTTTTTGCCATTTCTGAAGGTGCCATGTGGCGCACATACATGCCCTTGGGGCATGTATGTCCGTCATATGCGCACACAAGTACATTTTAGGGGTGCATCAGGGTGTCCTTATGACACCCTTGAAATTATTTAGCATGTGAGGGTAGCCTTCCTGAAGAGTACTTTCTGGGCCTTAAAAGGGCGCCCCTAGAAGAGGGCCAATGAGGAACTGCCCCGCTGACCCTGGAACAGGCAAAGAAAAGGCTGCACCAAAGTTAGACTGCACCTGCTGCTTCGTGTCTTGGCGAATGAAAGGACTGTGTCTGTGGTGTCCTGCTCATAAATAAGTAGCCCCTAAAGCCCAGCTGGAAGCGTAGACTCTAAAAGTCAGTCTGCTGATTTCCTGTGCGAAGCACTGGGCAGAAAATCTAAAGAAGCCTCTCTGGCGTATTGGTGCCCAGATTGCTGCATCAACTCCCATCGCTGCTGTGCAGCCCAAGAGATCGCGAATCAATGCTCCAAGGGGACAGCAGTGTCAGCTGGATTGGGAGAGCTATTGTCACAAGAATTCAGGCTACTGGTAGCCCAGAGGCACCTGGATTTCTGCTGACCCAGAGGAGACTTTGTGGGGTTTTGAACCCTGTGGTCTGAATCACCTCTCTAGGAAGGTGGATTGAGGGGTGGCACCAGGATGACCCCCGCCGACTGCACAGCATCTTCAGCATCCTGAGCATACTCTGCATCCTGTATCCCTTGCATTAGCACCACTACATACAAGTGCATGTCAAGGAGCCCCTGGCCTCAATGTCTAGACGGAGGCTGCTTGCCTTGCTGATCCCTTCCATTGGCTCCCTGCTGGAGTTGACCTCCAAGAGTAACTCTAAGTAGCCGCATTCCACTTCAAAAAGTTCAAAAGTGTAAAATGTGTTTATTTGCCAGTGCTCATTCACAGTTAAATGATAAGTCTTGATTTATTGTTTCTTGTAATCTCCATCGCTCTGGATTTATTCCATTTTGTTCTTCATGAATTCATTAAAAAAACTCTATTTTAAAAAAAGAATCTAATTTCTTGTGTTGAGTTTCTTTCTTCTGTAAATATGTTCATTCTTTAATTGCTCTACACTCTGTGTACCCCTGAGTGCTCAGAGCCACAGATACCCAGGGATGAGCTAAGGTTTAACGAACAAAACCTGAATGGACATAAAGGGGTTGGTTGTGTACTACATGTTGTGGACACACAGCCGCACCATGCAATACATCGCATTTCCTCAGTCACTCATAATATGATGTTGCATATGTTCTGAATTATCTCAATTACTTGCTTCCTTAATGTTTTGAAAAAATAAAATTTGGAACTCAAGGGAAGTTTCCGAACAGGTTAACTGACAACATTGTCAAAGGTTCTAAGATGTCATCAGACCTAATACTTTCATGTTTTATCCCCAGTCACGGTAAGGAGATTTATGATGTGTCTGAACCACTTCATTTTGCCTCTATCAACAAAATTTAAAGGTGTAACCAGCTAAGAGTATACCCAGCTTCCCAGGCTGAGACTTAGTTGTCACAACCCCCAATGATTGCTGGGACTTTCATGAAGTGAAATTCATGGCACCTAAAGTCCACCATTTAGTAGACATGAGGCCTGTTTGAGATCTCGGCTGACAGGTTACTCATCACAATGATTACTGTATCACATCCACCAAAGATAAATCCCAGAGGATATAATGGAATGTATTTTTCAGCGGACGGGATATCCGTCACGGTAGTGATAGAGTCACCTCTCCGCCGAGATCCTAATCAAGTCCATCGTCTTAAACTTCACTCCGGTGCAACCTGCCCTCCATTGGACTCCACCGTGATATCAGTCAAGGCATCCACCAAGGAATGACGGCAGAGAGGGGTCCATCAGAGGTCTTGAGCATGGGCAGATCTGACTGGTAATATCAGACTCCGGGTCTTCACTCTGTTCCCTGCATTACATTGAAGGTCTTTCTTTGAAGCTTCATCCTGACTGAAGTACCTGGTCTTGGTCTGGTATTTACCTTCATTCCTTGTACACATCTGTCATTAAGCACCAAACCCAAGCTAGCCAATAAAGACACAGACCCACCTTAGAAGTAGCGGTGTGAACTAATGCTTATTCGTTTTTTCAACGTGCAGTACAAAGCAGGTCAATATTTTATTTCTATTTTGGGTTTTAGCTGTAGCTGATTGATGGATTAAAAGGCACATTAAAATTGGAGATATGAACCAATAACTCTGTACTCTTGTATTTTGACGCCATCAACACAACTGTGACATATATTCTCAATTACCTTATGATGGAAGAGGTATTCAACCAAAAAGCAGAAGAAAAACAGGAATGACTGCTCATGGCTTCTCATGAAGTCAGCATCAGTATCACATCAGGAGAAGCTCCCTCTGCAACCATAAGACAGCATGATTGGTGGATTGCAAGGCTGGGCTTGGACCACTCAATGCATGAATCTGAGGGAACCCTTTGAGATGCCCAGGAGCTTAAGATGGCTGAATAGAGAAGCCGGTGGGTAAACAGCATTCCGGCCTGGATTGTACTAAGAAGGCTGGCCACTTGAGCACTGTGTCTCAGAGAGGCTGACATGAGTTCATATGATTCCTCATCACAAGACCAGACACTGCATTCCACAGAGCTTCAGGAATGTTTCTACCGACAACTACTAAGCTGCAGTCAGAGTGCCTATGGGGGAAGAACAAAGGTCCCAAACTTTCAGGGCAGGGGAACACTCTAAACCATAGTCAGAGGTTTGCGTTGACGCCAGGTTGAACATTCCAACTTTGCAGGAATTCTGAGTAGTGCATCCTTTCCCGGTATATGGGATCCCAGCTTCACCTGTTCAAAAACACAAACAATAAACATTGCTGTTAGATCAAGGTTTTCTGTATTTAGGAAGGAATCCATTTCCATCCCGTCCTCCAGGTCTCATATTGGCCACCGACTCATACCAGTAATTGTTGGAGGCCACAGGGCCCAGGTTCCATGGCCTGGGATTCATGGATGAATTGAAAGTGTTACAGATGGCCCATACATGTCCTCATGGTGGAAATTAAGAGCAGGACACTGGACAAGGCCACTGGCAGCATGACTTGTACGTTATAGTCTCATGTTTTCCATTGCTAACAACGATCATCATAATATTTGATAGAGATTATTTAAGAAATCATGTTGTTTTATACTGTTTGTGGTTTTCTTTTTCACTTGTTTCTTTTGCAATCAACGTTGAACACTTCCACACATGTTATTCAAATGAAAACAAAACTACTCAGTTAGTTAAATGAAGCCCGAGGTATACCATCTTCATGGCAGAAAGAAAGTTTTCTTTTGATTTATTATCCCTTTGTGCAAACTCTGGTGATGGATTTTATTCCAAGATTGGACATAAAGTACCACTGCACCACAGAGGTGTGTTAAGGAGTGCCAGAAATATGTTGTGATTTTATCACACATAGGTGGGAAAGCAGCGTAAACAGGATCATGGAGGTCAAGAACAGACGGCACACCAACACAAGTGGAATTATAACACAATGTATCCCACCAGGCCTGAAGACAGTTCCATAGAAGGTGCCACAGGCGTTCTGATTCCCAGTGCACTGATTGTCTACAGTCGCTGTGCAGGGCTTCGCGGACTGGTCACTGGTACAACCTCACATATGTATCTATTGGGGGTGTCGTCTGGAGGAGGAACTGAAACAACCTCTCTCG